>NW_003215766.1:483570-526586 GCF_000006405.1 Perkinsus marinus ATCC 50983 | reverse complement strand
GCAACAGCTACAGCAACAACAAAGACAACAGCAACACCAATAATGAGAGAGTGTCGCTGTTGTCACCATACCCATCATAGTCGTAATAGTTCCCGTGATTCCAATAACCGCCCCCGTAGTGGAAGAGTGTTAGAAGCTGCGTAGCCGTCCCATAGTTGTTCATATTGCTGATACACTTCTCAGCGTTCACTCTGCATCTCTCTTCTGATGGAATATTCCCTCGACCCTGATCAACAGCGCGTGTTCGACCACATAACTGATCAAGTGCGCGAATATCACCAGCAGCAACAATATCACTATATCACTGGTTTTCCTGGTACGGGAAAATCATTCCTCACACGAGCTATCATCTCTAACCTCGAAGCTGATCATACGGTCGTAACACTTTCTTGGTATGGGTTGGCGGCAAGGAATTTGGGAGTTGGGGCTAACACGATTATGTCTTACTTTGGGTTGACGTTCTCCAACAGTGGGTTGGTGGCAGACAATAGTTACCTGAGATGTACGCAAGTAACTATGGCGCGAATGATCCGATACTTACGGGATCACGGTTCCGAAATAACGAGGTCCCGCAAGCTGGTCATCATACTTGATGAAGTGGGAGCTCTGCACGATACGATCATGGATGCCATGGCGGGTGCAGTTGCGGAGCTAAGGCGGCCGAGACTGGAGAGAATGACGGATAAGCTCGATAATCCCTTCGGGGACGCCGCCGTGCTGATGATCGGGGATCCTTGCCAAACCGGGAGGGTAGAACTCACCTCGAATTCAGCTGAATACCCTTCTGAAGTCTATCCCACCAGAGAGTTCTGGCAAGCTGCTTCGTGGAAATCAATGTCCCCCACTGTGTACTTCTTGCATAACGTTCACAGAGGCGGAGATCAGGGATACCTGGGACTTCTGAGAGAGATACGAGCAGCTCCAAGAATGCGGCCAGGATTACCCCAATTCTCCCACGAAGCCATGGAGGTGTTACAATCAATACGGGATAGGGATGCTGGGAAACAGCCGCCAAGGTAGACCAAATTTGTTCCACAGTCAGCTCATATTGATGGACGCATGATAAATATGATATTTCTCATCAGGCTCAGGCTCTGAAGTTGCTTGATCACTCTTATCAGATACGAACATACCGTTGTGTGCTTCACCAATGCCGAAGTGGACCGCTACAACGAGCAATATCTTGCACAGCTCGAGGGAGAAGTCCACGAGCTTGTCGCCATCGATGCCGAAGGCTCGAGAAACTCGTCGTCCCCTCCATCCGCTGTGTCGAAGGACTTCCTGAAGTCGGTCTCCAGGCTTGGGTTCAAAGAACGGGTCTACCTGAAGGTCAACTGTAGAGTTATGGCTACTGTGAACAGTGCAAGCCGTACCGGCAAAGCGAAGTTTTATAACGGCATGATGGGGAGAGTGGTGCGAATCTATCGAGATGTGAACGGTGAACCTGTCGTGGTGGTGAAATTTGATGGGGTGGGAGAGTCTCTGCATGTAGCGCGTGAGAAGCTAACCATTCGCAACTACGATGGCTCTGTTCGCTTCGAGAGACGGCAAATCCCTTTAGTGCCATGCTACGCTGTGACAGCCCATAAACTCATAGGCACCAACTTGCCAGGTTTATGGGTTCTTCTACCGAATAGGAATGGCAGGGTTGATGGGGACATCCAAGACTTCTGGCAATCTCCCTGGCTTCAAGGGGTCGTCTACACCGTGCTCAGTCGCACGGGTAATCGCCAGAATGTCAGGATCTTCCCACTCCGCCGTACTCATGAATCATGAGTCATGATGCAAGCCTCCTACATCCAATCTTCTCCATGAGTTCGGCGGCGTTAGCCTTTGACGCTGAGTGTAGCGAGAAGGACTGGCTGAAGTCAACAGTCTCCGAGGCATCTGCAGAAAATGTCGCAGCTGCAGCTGCAGCAGCACAACAGACTGACACCCTAGGCTCACTCAGTCAGACTTTGAGGCAGGTAGCTGGTACTATGCAAGATCTTGCGAGCGAGTTGCGATCGCTGAAGTCCAAGTCCATGGTCATGCAACACTTTACCACCAAAAGAAGGACTTCAGTCTCAGGTAAACTCTGGATAAATGAGCGATCTATCTGCACACGATACACCTCTCTCAGGTGACCCCATCAACCCTGTCTTCTTCTGCGCGCAGCGGCCGAATCTAGAGCAGAAGATCGACGCATTGCCGGTCAACATTCAGGTCAAGTTCTACGATATATTGGATGAGAGGCTCAACTTGACACATGCTCGGGCAACCGACGAGCAAGTCATGGAGCTACTAACCGACGTCGCCAAAGAAGCTAGTCCTGTGACGCCTATCAACTCTAACATCGAGTCCTCTACCGAATATTTTCACACAGTTAGGACTTCCCCTACTTCACACTGTGGTCATGGCGAACCTGAGAGATGTCACAGTCCTTCTGAAGTCGAGCCTCCCCATAACCTACCGAGCTCAGCCGAAGAAGATAACTCCCTACGAGACGAGGACTTCTCGCTGGACTCTTTCTCTACAGACGACGATAGCGATATGGACGAGGAATCTTCTGATGAGCCTCTCGAGTTGCCTCCTCGAGACGACGATCCTCCGGCTTCCGAGCCTGAGTATGGCGATGAGCCATTCACTGTCTTCGAGGGGAACATCTTCGACGTCGTTTCGGAATACCTGAAATCGAAACCTCATTATCGATTGGTCAACGGCTGTATCGAGGAGCTCAAGACAAAGCGGAAGACTTGCTACTTGGAATGTCGTAGGACGGTGTCATCTCGGAACGAGGGACGGGAAGCATCGAAGGGTGCCAAGCCAGATTGGCGGCTCTGGCCTGCCTTCACCTGTCATCTGAGGAGGATCAAGGTTCGGCAAAATGGACCCTTATGTCATATGTATCCACTGCGAGGAGTTACGGCCACCAATGAGGACTGGAGAGAGCACTCACATTTTCCGGGCACTGAAGATTGCAGAAGTGCGAGGATCCCTCCAGATATTCTCGATGACTGGCAAATTTGGCTCGCTGAACAGCCATGCATACCTACAGCACAGTTGAAGACGAAGTCTCGCCAGAAGTGTATTGATGGACAATACTCTACCACTTCCATAGAGTTCATCACGCAGAAGGGACTCGACAACTTCGAGGCTGTGAGGTCTGCACTGCGCTCAATAAAAAAATCGAGAGAGTGCGGGTTGAGTGTGGAAGCATTCACGAGAGAGCTGCGTGAGTTGGCTTGTGACGCAGCAGAGCTCGAGGGACGAGTTGCAGACATCATACGTAGCATTGATGCTGTCGAAGCAGGTAGTGGTTCCTAAAAAATCCAACTGCTATACAGCAATTCTAGATCAGTCAAACGCAGAACAGCTCTATGAGGATTCCCTTAGATTAGTCCGAAAAGAACAATTCATGCGCTGATTTCAGATTGCGATAACCGCCTGAATTATCGAATTTCGAGAGGGTAGGCAGACTGTCTAAGGCAATTCAATATTCAATGAAAAATCAGCAGAACTGAGATTCTAGGTTCGTGAAAAATCTGCTCCGGCTTGAAACGTACAAGTTGACTAGAAAATGTTTCCGCAATTTCAGTTTGAGAGTAACAAACTTACCTCAATAGGTACCCATTCTGAAGAAGATCTGGTCAGAGCGAGGAGTGCTGACCGATGCCTGGTTGTCGGTGAAATCTTGTGCTCGCCTCAGCCAGCTCAACGTAATTCATCAAGGCGATCCGTACGAGCTTTCTCGGCTGTTGTAACGTCACCCAGGATGCTGAGAAATATGAGAGATTTGCAGACGCTTGGTATTGATGCCACATTCAATCTGACTCACGCAGATCTGGTACTTGGTACTGTATGCTCGGTGCCACGAACTTCCACTGCGCAACCAATCGCACTGATTGTGATGACGAAGGAATCCACGGAGTGCGTCGCGCATGGCCTTAAACAGCTGAATGCCGCCGTCGATGCTCTAAACTTCCATAATGCGGTTCCTCACGAAGTAGTCATGGATGGTAGCGACGCCATACATTCGGCTGTCATGACGCAGTACACCATTGCTGGGGAGCAACCTCGATGTATCAGCTGTTTCTTCCATGTAATCAAGAAGGCCAAAGAATCTAAGGGAAAAGCACGGCTTGGGAGAGCTTTGTGGAGTGAGCTGAAGAGTGACTTACGTTTGATGGGGAGTGCACCGACGAGAGCAGAGTGGCTAAACTTGCGAGATGCATTCATGAAGCATTGGACATCAGGTGGGCACATAATTTGAGTAGACGATGAATGAACTTTCGTGCCTTTATCATCATAAAATATTGGATAATACTTAGATTCCGCACGTACCATTCGTAGTCCATCGGATGGACTCCATCCTAGGCGAGTGATTTCTATCCCTATTCAGATCGTACTCAGCACTTGCAGGCCAGTGATCGGGATGCCATCCAGGCTTTCTTGACCGACTTCGCTGGTTACCTCGATGTTTCAGCTTGGCGCAGTTGGTGGGGGAGTTATAGTAGCGAAATTTGCGGTGCACGCACTAACAACTGCGTGGAACGCTACAATAAGGAGCTCAAGAAGCACTTCCTACCTGCAAGGTGTCGCTTATCCCTTCATGAATTCGTAACTTTTCTCAAGAGTGGGGGTGACTGGGCTGCAATATCACAGTATGGCCGAGGAGCGGTGAGAGGCCAGGCGAAACCCGCGGCTCGGCAGAGAGCAGTGGACCACTTCCTACATGAGAGCTACTGTCAAATACCTCGCTCTTGGTATACGTCGGAGAATCACCCCTTCTCTCATGAATGGCTCTTCCTAACCGTGGCGAGTGATCCGATTACGAATGGCGTCCCCCTGAGAGACTTCATCCGTGATTCCATTGGAGAACATGCCAGGAAGATGTACTTGGGTACCTTCGATACGATGGCACAAGCTCATACCCTGAAGAGGCGATACTGTATCGTTACTTACACTGAGTCAGCTGATCCAAATGAACCTCCACCCAGGGGACCGAGTTGTACCTGCTCAGTTTGGCTGCGTGATGTCGTTTGCTGCCATACCCTATGCCTCGGTTATGTATTGGGTCAAGATTCCACAGAGGAAGCTGCGCGGGCCTGGAGCACAGCTCGCTGCTTTTTCACGAGAGCCAAAAGGAGGCGAGATGGCCAGGGGAGGTTCGGCGACGAGTCCCTACCAAAAAGGGCGCGATACGGCTTGAACGAGCCACGAAGAAAAGCCAGAAAAGAAGAGCGTGAAGCCACAGAAGCCGACACATCGAGTGGGGATAAGCTATCGGTAGCTGTGCCTTACTCGGAAGTGCGATGGCCATCATACTACTCTACTGATGGGATGAGATACTGCGGCTGTAGACAGGGATATTCCAGCTCCGTGGATATGTTGGAGTGCAGCAACCCCAAGTGCGACATAGGGTGGTGGCATATCCCTTGCATAGAGACATACGCTGCCGTATCTGGTTTGAGGAGTCGTCACATCACGGCAGTGGGGACTGAAAAAAAATGGTATTGCTTCAGCTGTCATCAGAGGCGAATCGCCGGTACCCGTCTCCGTTGCTAATATCCTTTTTACTATTTGCAAGTCCCATACTAGTCGGGGGAATCCAGTCCCGCCATGTTGCTAATTCGGGTCAACTGACCTGCGGAAGCACAGACTCGATGCCACCGAGTATCGACCCATCAGCATACGTGTAGTGTTCAGATTGATATAAATCCCCTTACGATAGAAATCTCAGCTCTATCTGATATATATGAACATATAAAGATTTTCATAGCACGTTCATTTCTTTCACGAAGCTGTTACCACAAAATGTAGATCGCGCACTGTATCGCTTGACAATTGAGCCGCGATTTGGACTCCAAATTTTGGAGTGACTCCAAATCGCGGCTCAATTGGCAGGTCCAAATTTTGGACCTGTGCAGCTGTTTGTCCCTTGTGACGCCGCTTATAGCTATTTGTTCCACTACCATCTATCGCGCTATGTCATTCTAATCACCCTCTGGCTCCTAACACGCTACGATTTCTTGATGAACTCGTTGATACGTACAATGAGAGAGCCTGCGTAGCGTTCTGTCCCTTGTGACACCGCTTATAGCTATTTGTTTCACTACCATCCATCGCGGTAATGTCGTTCTAATCACCTCCTGGTTCATAACACGCTACGATTTCTCAATTAACCCGTTGATACGCACAATGAGAGAGCCTGCGTAGCTGTCTGTCCCTTGTGACGCCGCTTATAGCTATTTATTTCACTGCCTTCCACCGCGCCAAAGCCACTCCAATTATCTATTATCCAGTTATCCCATCCTGAGATGAAGTTGTAAGTGCTTGTAACGAGAGAGTCCGCCTAGCTGTCTGTCTGTCTTTGTGATGCCGCTTATAAGTACGTAGTTCATAGTCACACGATACTGCGCACCTCTTTCGCTCCTTGCGCGAGTATGATAGCAAGGATTCGACCCATACAAATAACGACACAAACACACATGATGATAACACATACGTAACAAACTCGACCCATACAGATGTAATAACGCAGTCACTACCCATACACACATCACATGAGTGCTCGTGAACACGTGACGCGTGATCCGTGCGGCACGGGCCGTGCCACGGATGAACGGGCGCACACTGCCGACCTCCACCACAACTCTGACATGAGAACGGGCCGAAGACAATTTTACACGACACTCACGGGAGATCCCTTGGATCATTATAGCTGGGGCAGTATGGCTCTTGATGTTTTGTAGCTGTTGTTGTTGCTATTGTTGTTGCTGTTGATGTACGCTGTTGTTGTTCACTGTCGTTGTTGTTGCTATTGCTATTGCTATTGCTATTGATGTTGCTATTGTTATTGTTGTTGTTATTGCCATTGTTGTTGCTCTAGCTGATGTTGTTGTTGCTGCTTCGCATACATCATGTATGATACATGTAACGCGAAACGTTCTTGCAAGTGCAGGGAAATGGCAAATCGACCATTAGGCGTTCCAATGACTCCCTTTCAAGGACGTATGCCTGGAGTAATTGAGGCCCGCATAACTCTGGTATGCTTCGAGCTGGCAAATCGGTCGAATGCCTGTTGATGGTAAACCCCTTGTGGTGGTGGCTGACCTACTATGCTGGTTCGATCCTCGGTAGCGACATTTCTCCTGCATTTTTGCACGGCTTCATTGAAATAACTTCCAGCCTGGGAGTCCCAGCTTTGCGTTATAGGGAACAAGCTTTAACTTACAATGGCGGGCCGGAGGCCCGCATTCTATACTATTAAAACACAACACTCTTAGCGTTTGTTGACGTTCGACCCGATTTCTGTTGACGTTCGACCCGCTTAGCTTACATGGGTCCAGGGTCTGTAGAAGTTCCAAAACACATTGCTAGGGCGTTTAAGACCAGTGATCGTGTCGGCTGATCCAGGTCACGAGTGCACAAGAAGAGAAGAAGTCTTGAACCGGTCGTACTACCATCCTTCTCCGTCACATCATTATGCATGATACTCTACTCCAAGTCAAGATAACAGAGAGTTGCTTTACATCATCTCTAGCAATAAGAGTCTTATTCACCTCCCGAGGTACACGACAAGGCAGTAATCAATGGTAGTAATGTGAAGGCTCTCGTACTCCAAGATATCCCGAATAGATGCAAGGCTCTCGAATACGTCATCGGAGGCCACTACGCGCTGACTTACTGAGTAAACCATTGCTCCATGGTTAATCTCATGGATCCAATCGTTACATAATCACCATCTTTGTCATCGCTCCATGTACCTCCTTGCAGAGCTTTGCCGATGTTTCTGTCTCGCCTGGTTGGAGTTCTACTGGGAAGTAGTCATCGCCGCCTCGTCGTCTCGGCAACGAGGGGATTCCCCTTGGTGACTGCCTACGCCCCAGTCGTTGCCAATCCTTGCTACACTCTGTTTAGCATAATAGATCAACTCGTTGTAATGCATGGCCTGCAATGACCAGGCTCAAGGGACAGCCCGTTTTGGTAGTACGGATGTAGGCGCTGCGCTACTCACTCGTGCCGTGCTACTTGTACAACATCTATAACGCTCAATTGATTCAGGAATATCTTCACTGTTTACCTTCACCTCCACGACTTGGTATTGCTACTACTATAGTTACTTCAAAGTTCCCACGTTCTCCTCGACGAGCACGCAGCTCGGCCCTGATGATATCGTAATAATCAAAATGGGCAGCGAACTTGCTGAGATTCAGCACGTTTCCTAGTAGTGTCTTGGTCGTGTCTCGCCTTTGTAGATTTGACTTGGGATACTTGGCGCTGGTTCCGACGCTGCTGAAGGTTCAGCTTTATAGTGACGAGAATGATGATTTACTGGGGGGGGGGGCGGTAGACCTCGAAAATATGTCGAGGAAACGCAAAAACGTGAATGAAGGGCTCCTGTTAAAATGTATATAATTTTCACATTTGCTGAGTGTTGGATTTCGTAGTGGTCATAAACGCCCCATCGAATCGTTTTGTTGTCCATGGTCTCATCAAGATGGACGAGCACAGGCTTTAAAGGGAGATGGGATACCGTGTATCGTCGAGTGGTGCCTCTGGTGGCTTTGGCATACATGCTCAAGAAGCGGATGGACTACTTAAGGGTGCTCACTGACGATGAGAAGGAGGTAGTGGCGAAGTGGGAAAGGTCGGCATCCATGGCGATCACCCTACTGTCATCACTTCTACGGAGGGAGCTCTCAACTCACACGTGACGGCCCTCCCTTAGTAGTCTATAGTGACGACTGCATTGATGCTCTCTTAGTGGCTAGCTGCGGAAGTTATGCGTCGCAGAGTAGCGCTGGCCCAAGCAATGGAGGATGCGAAAGACCCCGATACGCTGCTCACGGCACTGCTCGGTCTTGCGAGGTAGTAGAAAGCGACGAACAGAGGTCATCACGTATGTGGCCTCATGGAGTATACTGGGTTGAAGTCAGTGGTTCTTTCCAGGTGCTCCACTGATGACCCTGAGGTTATATCCATTCTCAAAGTAGCAGTGAATAGGACCTTGGCAAGAGTAGTATGGGGAGGGGCGACCAGTGCATGGTTAGATGACATTGTCCACAGCTCATTCGCTTAGTCCACGCCTGTGGTGGTAGTCACTGTTGCTTGCATTAGGTCTTGAAGGCTCTAGAGGCAGACCATAAGCATCGGTCTGCAGCCAAGGATTTGTACTTCTACTGCACTCGTGGAGAGCTTGTTGGTTTCGCAAAGCGTTCCCTAGTGGATGCCCTGGGGCATAAGCTGCATCTAGCCGCGTTGTGCCAGTGTGCTACTGCATCACGCTTGGTCGTGCATCTGTTGGTCAGCTCCCCAACCGTCCTGCTTGGTGGGTGTTGCTATCGACGATGTTGTTGCTTATGGGCTGCCTTGTTAGGCATGACACTTTCCACGGCGATGTCGGCAGTGTGCGGATGGCTGGCGGCTGAGAGTGTCTCTCATAGGGGTAAAATTATGGAGGTGGCGATGAGCCCTCAGGACCGCAGTTTGAGGCCTATCTTATTGATGTTTATGGAGCTGGCTAGGTAGTATAGTGCTTGTAGTAGAGGTGGAGGAGGCATGGACGAGTTTAGGCTGGAGTTAACACAGATATTCCTGTGTGCTGCGGGGGAGGTGGTACTGGATGCCACTCAGCATGAGGCCATAACCAGCCTCAAAGGGGAGCTCTATACAAGAGCCTTACTCATGGACTATAAGCAGGTGAGCTCGTGCCATTCGTTGGTTCTAGGATGCCCCTAGGTCGTCTCAACGGACTTGGACCTTCTGCGTCGTACGATCGGGAGCTGTGGCACTGTGTGCCGGCTGTTACTAGGGTTGCCTAGTAAGGTTACTACACGTTTCAGTGGGGCTAGCACGACGCTGTGGCAAATCTATCGCAAGTCGGGGAACTCTAGAAGGAGGTGATAAGCTCTGTTGTGATGGTCCTTAGTGAGACTTCTCTGACGCTCAGGTTCCTAGGCTTGGTACTGTTCATTTTCGGTTCTGTATTTTTCAAGCGTCGAGTTATGGAGTATCTCATTTACTGGCGTTTGATGGACACCTCTGTGGTGGACCCGAGAGGCGGTCCTGTTATGCTAAGGTAGGCGGCTTTCCATTGGGTGGTATTGGAATATACGCATGTGCTCAACTATAGCGAGGAAATTGAGAGCGAATTTCAATAGTCTTTGTTGGTTTCTGTGCACTTCTGCTCTAAGTCAGTTGAGAGGACCAAACATATACTTCAGCACTGTCGTTGGGTGGTGGGCTCGTCCAGTGAGAGGTGCATAGGTTGTGGCGACATCTGTACTCCCCGGAAAGCATTCTGCAAGTTCGAGCCTTCGGTCGGCAGGAGTTGGAGGCTAGACAGTTCCAGGCTACTATAAGGATGATGGAGAGACGGAATGAGTACTACTTGAGGGAGGACCTATTGAGCTACCTCTTATTGTAGGTATGATGCCTCTCGACAGGCTCTCATGCACCTCCCCATGGTACAGCTACTAACGTCGTGTGCTCACGTATCAGAGGTGGCAGCAATAGCATTAGTAACGGGCAGCGGCTCTGGAGATGACGCTGGCATCGTCGGCTCTGTCATGACCGCAGCATTGGGCCAATCAGTTGGTGGGGAAGCAGGTGATATCAAGTTCCCATTCAGAGAGAGGCACTGTTGCTTGTATAGGTACTTGGGCCTCGGTGTCTGGCAGTATTGACACCCTCCTTGACACTGCCGATGCTGTGGCCTCGGCTGCTGATGATGCTTGTGAGCGTGCAGGGCGGGCGAGATTCACACCATCATGCTCCTTTGGGGTCAGGTCGAATAGTGAAGGCTCTGGATACCCCGACTGAAGGCGTTCCCAACGGCAAACTCCCGAGTAGCTCTCTCGAGTTGGCAGGTCTTGAAGTGGATGTGCGCAACGTTAGCTTTGCATACGAGCAGGCTGCTGGCTCTAATGGTGCGGTTGGCTGGCATGTTCGTGAGAATTGATGAGCTGAGTTCAGGTCAACGAGGAAACTCGGCGAATTCGCCAGGCTTATGTGACATCAGTTTTTGTGTACCCCCTGGGCAAAGGGTTGCCATAGTGGGGGAGAGTGGCACTGGTAAGACTACTCTGGTGGAGGTGTTGTTACAGGCGATCAAGCCAGACAAGGGCCAAGTAAGGGGAGGACCATGTGGCGATGTATGGCCGTCATGGTGCTGGCTCTAGGTTTTTTTATCGGGTAAGCCTTTGAGCTCACTGAACCCCCAAGCGCTGAGGAGTACTGGCCTGTTGGGCTGTGTTATGCAGGAGAGTCCTCTCACGGAGAGAGCCTCCATACGAGAAGCATTGAAGTGGGATTCAGCCAAACGCTGTGTGGGGTGGGAGGTGATGTGGCTCAGTTATGGTATGACCCCGATGGCCTCTGATGCCGAGTTGTTGGATGCCTTGGCCCGAGCACAGCTGCAGTATACCCTAGGGGTGAAGTCCCTGGGTCTGGATGGTAAACTGGCTGAGCTTAGCGGCGGGGAGCGCCAGCGTGTCGAGGTACGACTCGATACGCTGCTGGATGATCCTACTCCTGCCTCCCTAGTTGGCGCGAGTAATTCTGACTCGTCCAAGACTGGCAATCCTAGACGAGGCTACGAGTGCTCTTGATGAGGTTACTCAGAAGAGGGTCATGAAGGAGATCTTCGAGGCTTGTGGGACTGTCAGTAGCAGTGCTCTGTGACCATCGGGAGTTGCTTCTCCTCAAGGTGATCCTAACATGCCATCGTCCGAGTGTAGTTCGCATGTGTGAGAGGGCGATCGTGTTGGTAAGGGGAGGCTCTGTGGTGGAGGACGGCCTTGTGGAAGAACTTTCTCGAGATCCCAACAGTCGCTTGCGGGCTCTTATGGCTGAACGGATCAGCCCACAGGTGCAGAAGGCTACCACTGCTCTGCCTCTTACCAATGGCTTCGGATTGGGCCAAGATTTTCCTGGTTGATATCGAAATATTTCTAAACGTAATTAACATAGCGCTCTGCGTATCAACGCTGTGTTAGATTTACTATAATACTTGGATGATTTCATGCTACTTTTTCCTCGAGTTGAACTGGACGAGCGAGAGCACACGGTTATATTAGCTTGCCTTTGTGCCCTCGAATGGGCTTTTGATCATGTCAACGCCGCCGCCAGCCTCACCTTCGTCACTCGATGGAATGGCGCCTGTCGGGGGAGAGATGCCCACTGCTGAACGAGTGCTTGCCAGGTCTCCTGTGAGGTTCAAGAAACAGTTATGGGACCTCTACTTTACGACCCAACGTCTAGGTAAGGGGGACGTTGCTAATCGTTGGATCTACTTGGTCAGTTTTCAACCCGTCGAGCAACAATACTCAGACGGAGCCGATGATAGTCATGCTGAATCTGGTGGCTGGGTTTGTAGCCAACAAGCACAACCCCGTGAAGTCCAACAGGGCTTTGATCAAACTAACATACCGGTGAGTGTGGATATGGGAATAGAGCTTGGCTAGAGGGTTCGACAGGGAGCATGCGAGTGAAGACTCTCGGGAGCGGGTCATTGAGTTCACCTCGCAAACACAAGCGTGGGAGGACCAGCACACTATTCTGGACTTGCTCAAGAGGTAGCTACAGTCGCATGTGAGTTGATTTCGATCGGGTGTGGTATTCAGTTACGCTGGAGATGCTGCAGAAGAGAGGCAAGCGAGGCGACAACGAGCCTTACAGCAGGCGGCTAAGGACAGGGCCGAGTTCCTAGCGAGCAATAGGGAAATGAAGGATCGGTATGATCACAAAGGTCAGGAGCATGAACTCTATCTCCACTGCTAGGTATGAGCGCCTGGTTACACGTTCGAAATGCTTGACGGCTGAGGAGTTCTGGGACCGCTACAGGCTGGAGCTACACCTACATAAACAGGCTATGAGAAGGGATGGTAGGAATTCACCACGCTTAGCATCATGGTTCGATGCGGGTTGAAGTCCTGGTCATCGTTTTAACTCGAGCGAAAACGTTTGTTCCTTCCTTATTCTTGTCTTTGTAGATCAGGGAGTTCACTCGAGCCTGCCTATACCGATCAACTTGCCATCCCAGATAGCGAACCCTCAGCAGGGCGATAAGGGCGTTTTCAACATCACGCCAGAGACGGTGGGACGATCATCGTTATGAACGCTTGTGAGGTTCACTCCTTGGGCAGCAACGAGAAGTATTCGAGCAAAATCCGAAGGTCCGCGCCGCATATGAGCGCCTGGTGCCGACTAGTCTAAGTGAGAAGGAGTTCTGGACTAAGTACTTCCAGTCGGGTTACTACTACAACTCACAAGGGAAGGAGAAGCCCAAGAACATACCCAATGACCCTTTGTTTGATGCCATGGAGAAAAGTAGGCGCTTCGCTCCGCCTAGTTCCGAGGTTTTATGTTCAGCCGCTGATGAAATCGGCCCTGATGTGTGGACAGCGGAGTCAATGGTGAACCCAGAGGTCGGTCAGGTGATTGCTCTCATGTTCATGATCGGGTCTTCACAGGTGGATCTCACTCAAGCCGAGATGAGCACGGGTCACGCCGAGCACAGTGTTGAGATGCAACCGCTACCTGGTGATGCCTTTGCTAGCAATGGTGAGTTAGATCTTCCCGGTCTTCGAGAAGTAGGCCGATCCCCGTTAGATACCTTCCAGAGTTTACTTCATCGCTTTAACAGTCAGAGTGCTCGTGTTACTGGTACGGTTCGTTCGGCACTATTTTATCCATTACTCTTAAACCAGGAACAGTGCTAAGGTCCGAGCCAAAATCATCGTTTGATGTGGAGTCGGTGGCGAAGCGACGCAAACTGGCCTTGGATTCCTCGGAAAGCACAGAACTGCCGGATTTGCGTCAGGAGGATCACGATCATGATACTCGATCGATGGCTATAAACAAGTACATGACGTTTGTTTTTTCTTCGTGTTGGTCATTGCTATCCACCGTAGGCTCATGGCACGGTATGCTACCAATGGATCTCCTCCGGGTTCTCCCAAGGAGGCCAAAATGGAGGTTTCTGATGAAGCGTAAGCTGGGAGTATACTCCCTGATAGGCTTGGCTGTAGCAAATCGAGTGGGGAAATATTCACATGGTCAACTACATGTGTTGGTGAGAGTTTGAAAGTTGTGAGGAAACTTAGGGAAATTCTCGTTGGTTTTCGTACACTTCTACTCGAATTCTTATAACTTTCATCACTAGTGAACTCAGCTGAGGAGAGCGAACATATATTCTCAACACTGCATGAGATGGTGATGCATCTCTAGGTGCGAAGCCTGGGCTCAGGCTCTGTCTAAGGAGGGCTGCCCGCCTGTGCTGTCGAGTCATGAGGTCCTCACCAAGGTCGACCAAGAGACTATCGAGTTGTCCAAGGAGTTGGTCCATCTCGTTGGGCCTGGTGGATCTGTCAGTGGTCCCGGTCGGTGCACATCGGGTGTTCATACTCTATAGATGCCTACTGAGTTCAGGTCTAGTCGTGCCCGGCGTCCGCATCTGGGAGAACGATGTGATGACTGCCGGAGGTCAATCACGGGTTGACCATGGTGCCATCAATGTGCGAACTAACCCTGGCAGCAAGCTGTAAGCATTTCCTCTGTATGTGTGCCATCGAGACTAGTTCCTGAAAGGTATCGGCGTATGGCTGACAGCACAGTGAACGTCGAGTTAGACCAACTCCTCGAACGAGTGCGAGAGTTGCTCTCGCACTTTTGGGCCTCGGGGATCTCCCCACAACAGGCCGAAAAACGAGATAGAGTTCTGAAGGTATAGCAGTTAGCACTGTGTCAGTGGACTGCAGCGGTGATGCAGGTGCTGCTAGCTGAGAAGGATGCGATGGAGTCGTGGATGACCCGAACGCCTCCAGAGTGGCACGCCACCTGCCGGTGGTACAGCATACCACTCCATGGCCAAATCGTCGAGGTCAGGTACATCAAAGAAGCCGTCGAAGAAGCACATCGAGTGGCTGTTAAGTTCAAATGACATATGCTGTTTCTAGTCAGTCATCTTTAGCCTTGTGTCGAGTCTACCATCATTACTGGACTGTTCAGTATTGATGCCATCGCCGTCGGGGTCGGGGTCTGCTAAGTCCGGCTCGACCTTCGGCAACGATCTCTTCGGGTATCTTATCCACTTAGCTACCCTTTACCAACGCCCTCCAGGCAAGCTAGTGTTCCTCGGCACTTTCATCGTGCGTACTACTCTTTTTAGGTGCACCTGTTGTGCCTGGTAGCAACTCCCATCAGTTGGGTGCTCTGTTCGAAGAGCTCTACAAGGATCCTGCGGTTGTAGCATATGTGTATAGCAGACTCAACGGCATCGGCAAGGTCGGCTGGCTCTCATTTTCTCCATGGGAAAATATGCACGCGGTCACCTGTATGAAAATAGTGAGGAAATTTTGGGAAATTCTTGTTGGTTTCTGAACACATCTACCCGAATTCGAATATGGACTACTTTTGTTAGTGAGGAAGCTCCTCTTCAGCTGCTCCAGAACTGCATTCACTATTCAGGTCTTCATCAACCGTCTCATACTAGTACATCGTCCAATCCAACAAGGCGTTATACGCCATTGGATATCCTCCTTGCATGACTCCGACCACTCAAAGTACCGCGCCGCCTTGTCTCAGCTCACCAAGCTGTGAGTAACTCTGATTTCGATGGCTGGTCTCTGAGTGCAGTGCTATCAGGCATATCTTGCTGATGGACCCCAAGGGCCAGCACTTACGAATGAGCTCCAATTTTCGACAGCGGCTCCACGAGGTTTTCCTCAAGGTACGGTATGAATTCAGGAACGATCAGCTACTGGGAGCATTCAGAATACGAGTGATGACCACCAGTCACCACCGTGGGAGATCCTAGAGGAGGCCAAGGTTGACGTATCCAAGGTCGACGGAGTGCTCAGTAAGCGAGCCGATCTTAGAACGCTGTTCGTGGATGCTATGCTTCAGCCAACGGTGGAGCTCCACGAGATGCCGGTATGAACAGATTGGACGAGTACGCTGCCCTACGGTGGGAGTATGTTTTGGAGGCGATGGTTGATGGGATGACCGCGGCTGTGGGGGACGCGTCACTTCGGCCGGAAGGAGCCCGACAAGGTGAGTCGACTCAGGACTAGCTGTCCATAGACTGGTTTCAGGTCTGTCCGGGATCGTTGGTATGAGCAGTACCAGCACATCTACGGGGCAGCTCTTCCAGTTCGTATTGGCCTCACGGACGAGCCAGTAGGTCGCGTTGAGCTGTGTCATTCGATGAGTCTCTACTATGAAGGTATTGGGAGCTCGTCCGAAGAGCCTTTGATATGATCGAACGGCAACATGGAATACAGTCACTGTTAGCTCCAATAAGGATGGTGGTGGCCCTCACTAGGTCCATCAAGCATGAACCAGAGCGACTGCTCCCCGGCACTCGCATCCGTGTCAATCCTCAATGTGGGCCTTGCCGATGTTGAGCTCATGAACCGCAACAACAGGTATGGCGACTCCTGGAGCCAAGGGGGCCGTAACGACTCTCCTCGAGACCCTAGCCGACCTTGGGATCGTGGTCCCTGCTACCTATGATGATGAGCTTAGGAAAGTAGCCGCCTTGCAGAGGCAATACGGTACGGCTGAACTGCCTTCCAGTTCTCCCATCGTTGAAGAGGATGTGCTCTCCCTTCCTATTCAGGTGAATCCGTGAAGTACGAGTTGCCTTTGGTGAGCTCGGACTCCAGGATGGTTGTATCCAGTTTGGTGTACGTCATGCAAGCTAGTCGGTCGAAGATGATGATGAGTGTTGATGATACCACCGCTATCACCAACAAGTCTTGCAGGCTCTTCGTGGATAGTAACTTTGCGGTTACTGCATATACGACGTGAGCCGCATCTACTGTGCTTGTGAGGGTCAGCTGCCTTCATAGGTCGAGTTTGGATCTGCGTCTCCTCGGTACATTCGTACAGCTACAGCGACAGCTTGGTGATGGTAGGGAGTATGACCCTAACGACTTTGGCTGCGTCCTGGGTACTTTGACGCAGAGTTCCGTTCAGTCGGCAGCTCAGAGGTAAGGACATGTTGCTGCTCTCGCCGAGATTCTGCCTTGTAGAGGTGTCACTTCTGAGTACATCATTTCCTATCTCAAGAGTCATGTGGACCCTCGAGCCGCTCACATGGGTTCGCAAGGTGGCCGGTCCTCAGCTGGTAAGACTTAGCTGCTGATGGGAGCCTGCAGTGCTTCCCCTCAGCTACAGCCAACACTGGTGCTGCACGAGGCGAGAAGTTCATCGATGGAATACCAGCCAATGTGGTGACACAGATCACTCTATGGGAGAGGGAGGCCATTCACAACAGGCTACGCATAGATCCTGGTACGGTCGCCTTCATTCGATCATCATCAGCATGGTCCTCTTCCAGGCGTGGCCATCCAGAACCCGGCGGCTACCACTGCTATGGACCAATTCACCGGGATGACTCAATCTGAGGAAGCTGCCAAATACGTTACGCGGATGATGCAGGCTTGCGGGGTATATTACGAGAGAAGTGGGGGAGGACTGTGTGGTCTCCTTTCAGCCTTCGGCGTGTCTGTGGAGTCAAGCGACGAGTAAACGGCAGCACCCAGAGCACGACACACAGTCGCAGGTGGGTCTGGAAGACCGCTACAGAAGCCTGCTTAGTCCCATTGTCCCAGACTATTGTTGTTTCCGAGCGTGCGGCCAAGCGGTTCAAGCTCATCGCCCCACCGTCTTCCTCTAGCAGCGAGAGTGATTTTTGATCGTCACTATTTTCCTCGCTCTAGTTGTTATCATAAGTACTGTCACTCACTCAAACCGTCACTGACATTATTAAACGTGAATCATTATCGTATCGTTCTACTACGTCACCATCGCTAACATTTCCTATCACCGTCGCGCTGCTTGCGTCCGAATTTGCATACGCCCAGCACGGTCAAGGGATGTTATAGTTGAATCGCTCCGTGAGGCATGGACTTCAACGCAGCTCACACCTTGCAGAGACTCTCGAGATGGTCCTAGAGACTCCCGTCTGAGTGACGACTCTATAATAGACCGGAGATCTATGTCAGTGAACTCGGTAGCGTTCATGTCCTGATCGTTATCACAATAGGTACTCTGGACAGATCGATGGACAACGCTGACATTTGCCATTTGCGGATCAGTCTCATCATCTCAGCAACAGATGGATATAAGGACGAGATAGATATGGGAAAACTCAGGTCACTAGTAAGAACTGTCGCGACCATGCGGCCAACAGCCGAGTTCAGGCGGATCTCCCTCTCAGATAGATGGAGGCAGATACTACGACATGGGTATTAACATTCATGTGCCATCGTCTGATTTTTACACGTGTCTGCAAAGTTCGTGAGCGTTTTTGGACGGGTGAATATCTCCCGTCGGAGTTGCAGCCACCGGAGGTTATGGTCTCTGAGGCGGATGATAGTGATGAAGATGAATCAGCTCATGATGAGCAGTTGTATGGAATGATGCCGCACTAATTCGATAGACTCACGGTGTCGTGTTAGATGCCTCCCACAGCTGTCGTTGATCTAACCGTGAGCAAGCAGCGAGTCGATTCGGATCATTCAGCGTGGTCAATGGAAACTTCTTAGTCAGGTGAGAGCTCATTGCATCGATTTCGTCCAGGGGTACTACGTACTCTTCAGTCGTTTTCCAACTAGCAATCTACTACACAGGCAGGAAGCCGGCTCAACCCTCTCGGTTTTTCTCTCTCCCTTGTCTTGAGTTGTAGCCGCTGTTTGATAGAATCCACAGCTTGTTAACTTCTGGACTCCACTTATGTCGGTGCCATTGCTCCCGTCGTCCACACCAGAGCCCCCTTGCCCTGTCGATCCCCTCCTCATGCGTGAATACGCTGTCGACTTGTCCTACCGAGCCTCTATCTTGCTCAAACTCCCATTGAAGGTCCCCTTAGCTGCCGCTGTTATCATACAGCGCTTCTACTTCCGGAAGGGCTTCACTGCCTTCAACGCCAGAATTGTGTCATGCGCTGCGACGTTCCTCGGGTGTAAGTACGAGGAGACTCCTAGAGCTATGTGGAAGGTGGTACAGGTCTTTCAGCTTTTGCATTTACGTGAAGTGGAACCGAGGACGGACGGCAGGCAGTGGGAACTAGTTGAAGCCATCGATCTGACAAGTGATGAGTACAAGCAGATCAAGACGGAAGTGATGAGAGCTGAGCGCTATATTCTCCGCGAGCTCGGCTTTGAGATCGGACAGCTGCTGTTCCCTTCCGCCCATGCTATGCTGGTTCCCCTGGTTCAAAGTGTATTCGGTGCATGTGGTCATGGCGTGGCTAAGAGTGTAGCTCGGCGTGCTTGTCCGATACTCACCGATATTCATCGGTCTCCCATAATCTGCTTCTTACCACCAGAAGCACTAGTTGCCGGAGCTATGTTCATGGCCGATGCTGAGCGCCCTGACGAGTCCGGTTTAGCGGAGACTACTTGGTGGGAGGCCCTCGGTGTCTCCCAGGGCCAATTGGAGCTCTTCATTGATGAAGTATTACGGCTAAGGAGAGCGCCTGATGAGCTCACATATTTCTCCCTCTATCCCCCGAAAGTAGAAAAACAGCTCACCACCCCTCAGCCTTCGGTTAGCTCTGCTGCGGCTTCGCCAGTAACATTGGATGATGAGCAGCCGACTGAAGTCCTGGCTGCGAAGCCCGAGGTGAAGGAGCAAGTTGAACGTCCTGTGGTGCTACGACCAGCACCGAATAAAAAAGAACCACATTCGCAGCCTCCTGGCAAGGCATCTGTGAAGAGGCGCGCATCTTCTGGTTCGAAACGTGAACGATCAAGGGAGAGGTCGAGAGAACGATCGAGGCGACGGGATAGGTCCAGAAGGAGATCTTGCTCAGGAAGTAGAGGACGTCGAGAACGCCTCAGCGATGGCTCACGGACACACGAGAGTTCTCGTGATCGTCGCCATCATGATCACCGTCATGAGCGTGGACGAAGCTGGTATGAACGTCGATGACAGACCTTTGGTTGAGATATCCTGTTGATTCATTATCATTAGTATCATACGTTGCGCCTACTGCAATGTTTGGTTGTCACTAAGTGGAATGCCATCAGGATAGTGTGACGACGCGCAAAGGGAGAAAATATCTGTGAATCACAGCGTCGTGAACAAAGCGTCGACCATCTCCTAGTTTCCTCCACTGGAGACCACATAAGCAGTAACAATTCGAGCTGATTCGAAGAAGCACAATTAGTCATGATAGGATGGCATTTTTATCGTATCGATGTTATTCGAATCTCTGTGCTTACTTGAAAAAACACTGAGTGATGCGCGAGCGTTCTGTAGCTAGTGGGATAGTCGCTGATTAGTGCTCACGTCCAGGAGTGCCTCACAAGGATGATGACCTTAAGATGGCTGTATAAGAGTTCAGGTGTGTCTTCCGATATCTGGAAAAAGCGACGTCGGAAATCTTTCCACGGACCATTTTTGTTGATGTCGATCTCATTTCTTCGAACGGGGCATCCCCCGGTCCACTAATCTGTCTCGGACGATACTATAACACAATCACTTGAGCGATGTCTATTAGCGTATCCGATCTCAATAAATAGTTGACAAGAATGGATGAATGGGTAAGGGTTTGAACTTAAATTTTCCGTCGAGTACCATCGGAAGGACGTCTCGGCAAGTGTAAGGGGTCAACTGTGTACTGCATTATGTTTTTTGAGTGTTGGCTCAAACGGTCATCTGAGATGTGATCAACACGAATTGGACAATGGTCAAACATCCCATTACCAATTGAGCATGACCGTCGATGAGTTCGTACGGGTTCCGATGCATCAGAGGATGAAACGTGGGAATGCTCCCCGATATTGGATCCTGTGAACTCGGAAAGTTCACCCCATCGGGATATGGCTTGTTCATGACGATCAGCATGAAGCTATGATGAACACTCGACTCGGGTTACTCTGCATCTTCACTCACCTGCGCCGTCCTCGGTGAGGCTGGATAGCTTTGCGCTCGGCGAGACCTATGGTACACGATAGTCTCCCCGGAGGAATCGCTCATACAAGAATGGGACTCGGAATATCTGGCATGGGAAAGTAGAAGCTGGTAAATACACACCATACCGTTCATCATCTTCATCATAATCTTCATCGTCTTCATCTCCATCTTCTTCATCTTCATCATCATCTTCATCACTCACTTGCTCAGAATGTTCATCGTAGACGGTTACGCCCTAAGGACAACCAAGGTACTGTTACTCAGTCCCTGGAGCTGATCTTTGTACGGAGTCATCCAACTCAACTCCCCACGATGTCACTGAGGATCTCCGAGTAGCCAGTTCTTGATGAACGTATCTGGGCGCTCCAAATCTGCATCCTCGTAACCACATAGTACAACCCTACCTCAACACTCCGAGAGCTTCTTTGAGTGCCCGTTGTCGGTCTAGAAGGATTTGTACAGCAAGGTCATATGCTTCCTCATGGAAGCCGATGGATCTCAGAAACTCCACACCATCAGTCGGGTACCTGAAGGTGGCAGCAAAGCCCTAAGTCCTGTCGGGCATCGAAAGGTTCTTTACTCATGTCGACAAGTTGGACAAGTATTTTTCTTGGTAAACCATTGCTTGATACAGTTCGAGTGGAAGTAGTGTCCGCATCCACTGTTGAGCTCTATCGCCTGCAAGCATTAGCTCCTACCCCGAGCGCGGGACGACAAGGAGGCTGTATATCTCACGTTTTCGCCTTCAGTGATATTCTCCGAACAAATGGTGCAGAACCTATCGTTGACATTTTCGAAGCATCGAGCTGGAGAGTCCATACCCAGGCCGATTGATCTCGACGAGTCTTTGGATCAGAGCCTTGCACACGGGAGTATCGTTCAGACCGAGGCTGTCAGAGCGCCAATATCGAACCATACCGGCGGAGGAGGTCGACCGCTGCCACGCACATAGCAAGACGAGACGGAGGAGCAATCCACCTGGGCTATGGTGTTCTCAAGAGGGGAAACTCCATCGGGCTCGCGGGAGAACTCGGCCAATAGGTCTATGAAACGGGCGTCAGGAATGTGGCCTCGTTCATATCTGTCGAGAAGAGCAGCGTTCAGCCGTGGTAGCCGTTTTGAACAGCTCACAGTCTGACTAAGCCAATGACCGCGGCTTGGTGTTCCTGACTCTCAATGAGGGATGGTCGTCGCAGTAGACGGCCCTGAGTGGATACAGCCCTCCACAGCTGCGGTCGCGACCAGCTCATACCCTCAAAGCCGCTGTCTCTTCCGCCTCAGTGCGGGAAGGCCGTCGAGTGAGGTACGTATCTATGGACACGAACCATCGTGGGTAGCGAGGGTGACGAGCCTTGCGATACCTGGTAGGTAAGGCGAGACTTCTGTTTGGGTGGAGTCGCAAGCTGGACAGAGGATGACGTCTCCGTCCTGTGAAGGGCACAAACTCCACGCGCCCGATAACAACGCATCGCCTACGTCGAATATCTCACTCCGACTGCCGCAGGAGTGACAGAAAACAGATTGAGGTGACAGCATAAGGGAAGGTAGCATAGTTGACACTGGAGGGGTGCACAGACTAAAAGCATTCCGTACTAAGGTCGATGATAGAATCCCGACTCCCTATCGTATTTCTAATCTCGATGAGCAAGTGCTGTTCATAGTTGGAGCCGTTCACATTCGGGTAATCGCTATGACAAAACGCAAGTCGTCGAGTCTGGACAGGGGGAAACCAGGAAGTGCCCTCTGGAAAACGGAATGGGCCATGGTCATCTCATCACAGAGGCATGCTCTAGTTATCGTTCTCGACGGCGCTTCGCCTCCTCCAGAATCTTGCGTATTTCACGTGGAGAGGGCTTTTTGTACGCAACATTTTTCGCTCTCGCGATCAGCCTCGATCTCGTGGCAGCAGCCTGAGCGGCATTACGTGCTTCCGCGCTGTCGCCTCGACTCGGTTGTATAGATGGCGTCTTGAGAGGGGCTTTGCGAGCCCGGTACGCTAGGAGAGCCTCCAACTGGCGTCTCTTCTGCTCCTCACGCCATTGCTTCTGTTGTAGGGTATCACCCCTAACTCTAACGGGCACCGCTTTGCTCTCGGCCGCAAGGCGCTGACGCCAGCCCAGAGGCGGTAAGTACTGATCAAGCACGCTTGCTGTGCTCATCACATGAGCATTAAGCCGACTGGTCATATCCCGGAGACGACTTCTGCGCTGCGCCAAAAGTTCATCGGCATCCTCACCATCCGACAGGAGACGACCAAAGACTTTCCGTTCGAGCTCTTCGCTGGCGCACCTCGCCGTCTCCTTCGCTGGTAATAACTCCTCTATTTCCTCCGCTTGCGAGACACAGTCTAGTTCAGACTGTCTCAAGTCTTTCATCAGAGATATGGTCCTCTGAAACCCCACCGTCAGAGTTGTATCGATGCTCTTGCTGAAGCCCTGTACCACAGTGTGCAGGTCGAAAATTGGATCTCGCTCGGGCAGCTGGAAGTCGCGGTGGAGGAATTGGTGCGGGTGACGGCCATAGAGCTTCATATAGTGCATGAACATGTCCCGCATGCCGTCATCGTCAAAGTCACGAATATATCTCTTTTCTCGTATGTGGCTGATCAGCTCTCGCGCCTAATGACAAGCGAACACCTCCCAAGATGAACACCATATTAAACACCCTTTGACAAATTGAGCGCACATGGGTTTTGAGCTCACACTGACGGTCATCGCCTCCATATAGAGCTTATCATGCTGTGGAATGAGGTTTACATGAGGTTGCCACTCCCAGTTCACATTTGGAATCTTGAGATGTTCATGATCCTGAGTGATTTGCGAGGAAGATCTACTATATGTCCACAAAGCATCACTATCACATCATCTTGCTGGGGTAGAAATACTGTGCTAAAGCCCCCTCGAAAACCGCCCTGGGCTTCAGTCCGCTGCACTATGCCATCGAGAGCTCTGATGACCCGAGCACGACTCGGCCACCTAGCTCCGTGAGGCGTGTAACTGCAAATCCTTTGCATGCCGAACATTTCTTGGAGTGTTCTTGCCTGTGACTGGTTCCGTCATATTCGTAGGAAAACGATCGCCTTAGGCCGAGCCAGGATGTAGCCGAAGTTAGGAACAGATGGGCAACGTCCTGATGACTCGATCGCTATTCGGTCATGGTCACTTCCATGAACACGTACTGTTATGAACTGTTGCGCTACTGGGAAATGCTCCAACTCCCCTTGGGCTTCCCCGAAAGCACGAGATATGATAGCAATGAAGAAGTTGATGAGAGTGAAGAACACGATGAGGCCATATCTAAGCTCGAGCCGTCGTGTTCAGAGCATATCGCAGTGAATACGTGGTCATCCACAGACTCATGGCCGTTGGCCGTTGTAGCATGGGCTCGTCGAAGTCTTCAAATGGCCATTCCCCTGTGAGCAGCTGGAATTGCAGATACCTGTTCCGGAGAGGCTATCCTGGTGAGATATTGAGGCCAGAATCACATGAGCTGTGAGGGCGAGGAGAACCGTCTAGCCGTGTCACCAAAACACATCAGGGCGGCTACGAGGAGAGCGGCTTGGAATGAAAAGAAGAGAAGGAAAAAGTGTACGAGCTCGTCACGGGCGAGCGATATCGTGCCTGAATGGTGGAAACACGAAGATGGAGGAGACGGACCGGGCTTGGAGACATACGAATCAAAGCGGCGACTTTCGGATGCCCAGCCGGGAACTTTATCAGACGGAAGATTATGACCATGAAGAGTACAATCTCGGCGCGACGAACCTACATAGGGTGAATTCTCGGCCTGGACCGCTAGGGATCGAAAAGTTCATCACCAATCTGATCCAATATATCGTTACGCGCATATTGTCGTACTTATCCAGATAACTCTGGACACCAGCATCTGTTAGTGGATCCAAATCTAGATAATAGAAAAAAGTCTCACTAGAACTAGAACCCACGCAAGCAGATCTCGCACGCCTATGGTATGTTACCGTCGTTGAGAAGTAGACCGAAGACGTCTTGCTCCATCCAGTCGTTCGCAACGACCACCAGGCGGAAGACACCCAAAGCTATGATGATAACGTCGCTGAGTAAATTCTAAAGACAAACCCATCTTGGTTCACTATCGAAGATTTGACATGATACTCACGGCGTAGCTGTAGACGTGCCCAACTGAGCCCGACAACTTAGCTAACTGGTTTAGCTCACGCATCAAGCGACGACCTCGTTCACGTCGAATGTTCGACATTATCATCATGACCTTCAACAGTAGCTTCCGTGGCCCGGCTGGCCTTATCGTTAGGTGAAGTGCTGCTCACTTGGATTCCACCATCGATGGCAGCAAAGAGGACGGCCAATAGAAGGGTTATTGGAATGTCTTTCATATTTTCTATGGTTTCCGCTTGATATCGAGGGTGGACATAGTTAGACTCGCTTATTTCAAACGACGTCTCCACGTAAACGAAGACGACCTAAGGTAAGGAGTTGTTGCTGTGAAGGTAGGGATTCCATGCGAAAAAGGCGCACTCCATGGTTAGGATCATCTCGGTGATAGTAAAAAACCCGCCTGATGTCAATGGACGTAACAGAAGGAGCGACAAGGTCGTGGTTGATGAAGTCGGAGGCTATCGAAGGGATCTGATCTAACGATAGAGATAACTATATACGAAGGTATTTGACGTGTGGACCTGGAGGGGCGTAGGGAAAGGCATCCGAGTATCTCTCAGTGTACTCCCAAGGCCAGATGCTGCCGAAGTGCTTCACATTCACCCAAAAGTGATGAGGGAATTTATTTGCTACTCTGAAACAGATATAACTAATGCTTTATCTAGAGGTCGGCTACTGACACTGAGAACAACAAGTTAAACCACACTGTCGACTCAGATGGGCCATGTAGCGTCATCCCGCACTCACTCAAGAGGAACATCATCACCAGGGTCGCTGCCAACGCAGTTTTGCAGCACATTAGGGAGATTCTCACGTACTGTGCAATCATTTCGCGACACATTGCTCCCAGAGTCTTCTCGAGGAAAAAGTCGGCACTTCATATACCTATGGCCATTTTCTCGACGGAGTAAATCAGTCGGATCGAACACCCACCCGAGAAATTGATCAGAGAACTCTCGAGCGGTTGTTGGCCCACAGGGATCTATGATCTTTCCTCTATGGACGACGATCATTGGTAACAAGGCAAGGACCTGATTCCGTCTAGCTGTACACAGAGCTGAGCTCGTCCCTACTGGTCCCTTTATGGCCTTCTTCGGTTGAATGTGGATGTCCGGTTCACCACCATTGTTAGGGTTGGCTACTAAGGTCACAGTTGCGCGGTCTGGACCGTAAAGCTCGAATGGTCTCGAGCGTTCGGGTTCCGTCTGAAGTGAGCCCTGTCAGAACTACAACCTGCGGGGCGCCTGCACTCGGATGAGATCCAGCATAGAGTCGAATGTTCTCAACGTCTTGATCCTGGTCAGCAAGTCTGTGCTGATATCTACGGGCACAGGCCACTTGAAATGGAGGTATATAGTCATAATATAGAATAGGCAGCAGAGCATGAACCTACAGCGAATGACTACGGAAGCCATCACCGCTAAGGTCATGAGGATTTGTGAGTACCCGATCTCAGCTTTCCCGTGGGAGATCATTCTGTTCTCCATGTGCAATCTATCGCGGAAGTTCTGCAAATGCATCCGAGCGTCATCACTTCGACGAATATGTCTCGCAGCCACTGCCCGTCTGATAAGAAGAGTCCGAATTCTCTTCCCCGCAGGTGGCAAAAGCACTTGGCCGCTCCCTGTGCTCTGCTCAGAAGGCTCTTATGGGCTCTTCCGGTGATTCTGGCACTCTCCTGAGTCGTTGTCTTCTCCTGGTTATCCTCGCCAGTTTCCATTACGCGTGGAAAATACGGTGACGCGCTGTATTAAACGAGATAGCAGTTTTCTGGCCCAGAGGATCCTAACGATCAGGGTCCGAGGTCACTACCAACACTTCGCAAGAATGTATACAGTATCCTCTCCGAGAGCTGCACGCATATGCGGTGCACATTGTGCACATCTATAGGCATCGCGCATGATGATACAGACGATGAAATCATATGCAATCTCGGGAGTTGCGACCACTACAACAAAGACTGAGAATATAAAAACATGAATTGCGTCTCGACGTTTAGTCCTCATATCGTCCTCCGTATGGCGACAAATGTAGCTAACTGATGATAGCACTGGCACATAATAAATGACACCACCGAGAAGTGCAGTAATGGATAAGCCCCGCATTTCGTTGAAGTTCGGAGGTTATTAGGATATATGTCTGCACGTGGAAGGAGTATATGCGGCGGAGTAGTTTGGGAGTCATTCGTATATCATATTCGAAATGCAGAGTCTGCGTACTATATCATCAAAGACTCAATAGAAGCACATATTAACACTGCACGGAAATTCGAGACTTGAGTAAGAAGCCCCACTAGAGTGAGACCCATCAACAGAGTAATGACTGGGCTCTCATCGGAATACAGTGAAGAGGCCATCGCGCACTACAGCTGACCGCGGCATCTGATTTCTACGCCAAGACTGGCCGCGTTCCTGACCTCGCCCGGACTTCCGAGATACTCCAGCATAGCGGAAATGAAGACGTGCTCCGGGATTCGATACTGAATCGTGTGGAGTGATATCGTCCACAGTGCTCGGATCGTAACGGTATTTATGCAGGGACCCTGGAGATATCGATGCTTTCTCGCCCTTGACTCGATCGACAGGTGGGTGTTGACTTTTAAACCTCTTCGAACGTCTTTCGAGTTGCATGGCTGGCTTGCCTTCCGGACCGCAATCGCTATTGAGATCATCCCACATGGTGAGGTGGGAAGTTCGGGCGGAGCGGTCTGGGCTATCGACGACCTCTGTCGCCTCTTCCCAGGATGAGCCGATGACGGAATAAGTTGGATGCTCCGCGAAAGAGACTTTCCTGGGGTTACTCTCTGTCTTCCGAGGTCGCTTCACTGAGACATGAGTAACAGGAGACGCTGGCGGGCTCGAGAACGAAGTCATCGACTCGAGACTATTTGCTTTATGCATAGGCACTCTCATATAATCGTCCATACACCCTTTGGTGAAGCTCATCTCGCCAATGCTTGCCGCCTCCATCCCGCTGAAGGCTGATGAGGCATTCCGTTCTTCAATAGATGCATTTCGCAGGCGTTTCTTCATGTTCCCATTCCGAGCTATGCTATCTACTGTATGAGAGCTTACAGGAGACTGTAGGGAAACGCTTGGACTGGACGACACGACACTTCCGGGGAGGTCCCAAGCGGCAGTGTCGGTTTTTCGTGTGACCCTTGATGAGCGCGACGACACTTCGCCAGTCCCACACAGCCCTCCTCTAATTCTTCCCGGTGAAGGACAAGTGCTCACCCGAAATTTAAGGGCCTTGCTTTTCGATCCTTGTGGTAACTGTGGTTTCGACGACTTCTTCTCATTCGAGCTGCTGATCAACGAGCCGAAGTCTGACACCATAGCGCGGACCCGCTCCGCTTTCCGATCAGCTTCCTCATGACTTGAGAAACTGTGGATATTCCCGGACAAAGTTAGGCCACCATTCGACCCTTGAAGGTTTCGAGCGAAGATCCTCGAGTTATAACTCGAGGCCGAGTGATTCGGCTTGCTGAGTCCGTCACCAAAGAAAAGACTGGATTCGCCGCAGTCCGCTCTCCCCTGACTTCCCGACGGACGCGGGACAGTATCGCTGAAGTCATCCCAGTCCTGGTCATCGCTGTCATTACCAGCTGACCGGGGTAGCTCTTCCCTGACAGCCTGACCCCGAACAGCACGATACGGCTCGTCAGACCTTGCGAGGCTTGTGAAACTGAAGGAGTCCTTGCGGTCGCCCTCGTGAGCAAGACTGTTATCCTGGATGGCACTTCTGTAGAAAGTATTTGAGCAACCAGGGTCTTCCATGCTCGCTGGGTCGTCGAAGCTGAATGAGTCATACTCACGTGTGGACTCTTTTTCCAACCGCATCCCAGCGAGGTTGCCGTACGTGAGTCCACTTGTAACATCCTCAATAGGGAAGGGATCAGGCCGGGACCGTTCCCGCCACCGGGGCTCATCAAAAACACCCGAGTGGAATTCACTGTGATTAGAAGTGTCGTCATCATTGGGCACGTCTTCAGCAGCTAATTCAACCTCGAAAGGTTCGTCCCCGCTTAGACAGCCTTCCCCTTGTCGGTAAACTCGCTGTGACTCTTGTGATAGTTGATGTCTGCCGTCTATGTCTTCCTCTAGTGAGTCCTCGTCTAGTTTTTCCTCTACGGTGGCTAGCACGCGCTTGATGGTTCCTACAACCGAGTCCACGAAGGAATCTCGGATAGGAACAGCTAGAGGCGTGACCTTCTCGAGCATGCTGAGCTTGAGTGTGAGTTCAGTCCGACCTGGAATCGATAATGCCCCCTTGTCTTAGATCATACTTAAGCTACCATCCAACGCGAGTTTGGATCCATCACTCAAGCCGTAGCCAAGCTCCTCCAGGCACATGCTCATAGCGAGAGAGGCATCGCCCATCGACGAGGATTTGGACCGACTAGACACGAGAGGGATGATGACGTAGAGCCTCTGTACTGTCTTTGCCATCAGCCCGAGCGCTCCAAGGACAGAATCCCACTCCTTGGAAGAGTGCGGGTTCAGAATGGCGATGGATGTCCCACGCGCCTAGAGGGCAGGAGATGCTTCGACACAGAGTTAGATGCGGCAACGTACAAGGTCTACAACAGCACTGACCCCAGATGGTAGAGCACTGTTGAGCGGCCTGCAGTCGATTTGGCCGGCCCTGAGAGCTCGCTCGAGCTCATCGGAACCAGACGACCTGAGTCGTACCTGAGCTCTATAAAGTTGCTTCACCTGGTCAAATGGTCTTCCGAACGTGAGAAGAGCTACGTGAACAGGGGTGAGAGAAACCATGAGTAAGCCCTCGGTACAGCTCTCTGAACGTCGAGAGTCCTTACCGAAGTCCCCTCCGATAATGAAGATGAAGAAAGATCACTATGGTGACGGATATGGAACTTGATGAGGTCGAACACAACCTAGTTACTCCGGAGATGCCGATGGATACCATCAGCATTCCTTACAGGATTGGAATTCTCCACGTCAAGGAGGGCCTCGAAGCCGACAACCGTGACGTCGTTCCTGCTTAGCAGGGCGCACAGTTTCGGATCTCGTGCATAGCACACTGAGCCGTCCTCGGGAATTACTGCTTCTGGAAGGATGCTCCGTTGCGGTACAAAGCAAAGAACCTTACGGCCGGCTGAAACGGTATCTGCCGAGGAGATCTTCATCGACTGCAAAGAGAGAGGCCGACCGACCATGTGCTTCCGCAGTGTTCAAGACACTGATGTCCTCCCCTATCATTCCTAACAGTTTTCGAGTAACCTTCTCATAGTTCTCAGCCAGAGCTGACGATGACACGACAACTGCAAGGGTGTTGATCTACAAGAGGCCCCTTCGTGAGGACTGACGGAGAGCCCTCGGCGGACCTGTCTAGATCCAGTGAGGAGATCTCTGAGGCTCCGGAGGATGGGGCATTGAGCAAGGACACTTTTAGACGTCTCGAGCCGCGAGAGGAGCTCCAGTAGAGCCCCACCGAGGGTGTCGGCATCAGCGTTGTGGTACCTAAAAGTAAACAACGTTGCGAGATCTAGAGGTATTGATCGTCACTCATTGGGAACAGCTCTCGCTGCCATCAGCAATCCTACACTGCCATAACTAGCGAAGGCCTCGAGGAGTGTGATGAGCACTATGCACCTCAACGCTAGCGAACACCTGTCTTAGAGTCATCAACAGTAGCATCTTTGTTAGATCAGCTACAACTGCTGAGCACTTCGTTGCGGCCTTCTAGAGAGTGACTGTCGCCATACCTGCTCAGCCTCAGCACGAGACACCTGCGACTCCGGCACGCCCAAGCCGTGCCTGGTGGGGTAAATCCAATCGAAGGAAACATTAGGGGCTGTTACATCCCACAGAAACGTCGCAGTCTCTCCCACTGCTTAGAAAGGAAATTACGGAGGGTCTTTATAGCACTAGGCTCGTCCGTTACTCGGATTATCTAACCATAGCTACGATTCCAGCACTATCAATGGCAGAGCACCAGGGAGGTCCTCTAGTGGGAGAGGTCGTCCGTCCCGCGCACCTTTGCGGCCCTCCTGATGGTGATTGACTTCCTCACGCACACACAGTCCGCATCGCGTTCCCATCCTGTCGTGGCGGGTCTGCTGGGTCGGTCGGATTTGAAGGATACTAGCCCCGGAGGGGGAGTGCTCGGTGTCTCCGAAGTGCAGTTTTCCTCCTCGAAAATGTCCTCATCCTGTTCTTGTGTGGGTGTCAGCTTCGTCACCGGTGCACCGCAACTCTCAGTGTCAACCAAGGTGATGGCCTCCACTGCCGATGTCATGAGGAGCTCCCACGATTGAATGCACAAATTCAATCGTGGGAGCTCTGAAACCGAACGCCCTCGCGTCCATCTCCTCAACAACTCAGTCTGTGCCGCATCGGTCAAGGTGCTGACTTCCCGCTCAACAAGTAATGGCGTAAAGGGAGCGGTTGACGGCGTGTGGTCGAGCCAATCGAGAGGTGGCAGCTCTGGTGGCTGTGGGATACCCAAGGCGGTCCCACTCCAGGAGCTGTCCCAAAGCATGGCCTGTTCCCACATTCCGCGACGAATGGCCGATAGCTCCCGTCGGAAGATACGTTTCACAGCATCCAAAGCATCATGGGGCTCGCTGATCTCATCGTCTTTTAGAGCGACGCTGTCCAGATCTATAGATAGCTCATTAGGCATCAGTGAGTTGAGTCCGCAATCGATGGTGGACCAGGCCAGGCCGATGGGGCCGAACACAGGACGTTCGGACCGACATGCCACTTGTTGCCGGGTAGGCACTTTCGATGTCCATGATGGTATCTCTAGAGAGAGGTTGCACTCTTGTGAAAAACGAGTGAGTAAGTCATGAAGATCGTCACTATTCTCGGCGGACTTTTCTTCCAGGCTGAACGCCTGAACGGAGACGATCTACACTACACTAGATCTAGATTCTCTCACCATGAGCGTAGCTCTTGAGGTATCCTGCTTGGGAAGCCATGGGACACTCTCTATTTCCAAGGGCAGCGGTATCGGGTCCAGCTCAAACTCTTCAACGATGAGGCTAGCAGGTTGCCTCCTCGTAAAGGCATGGACGCTCAAGTCAGCACTGGTAGCCACAGGCGACGGATCTTCCAAAGTCAGGGCCTCTTGAGGCGGCACAAGTCGTGGCCGAACCGGCCCTATCGAGTCCAGCCAGTCCACTTCCAATAGATCGGCGAGGCTCGGCACCTCCGGTGCGGATAAATGGCATATCAGCTCGAGATCATGATCAACGTTTATTGATGGTTGACGGGCTGAGGGATTTTCCTGATACCGCACCTCTGGGAACTCGACGTGAACAGGAGCGATATCCTCCATGATGAGCGGTCGAACTGCTCTCAGTGCATCACGGAATTCCTCAGAGGCTGCATCGGCCAGTATCGTTCTAGGCAGTAGTGGAGTCCCGAAACTCGCCACTACGGCCGTTCTCGGTGATATAAGGGAGTCAGCGGCGCGACAGGTCTCTGGCCGAGAGTTGGTGAGTGTCTTCAAGGCAGAAGGCATCTCCATCGGAATCGTGTCGACCAAGGCATCTTTCTCTCTCCGCCCAGCCAGGAGTGACCTCAACGACGCCTGACTGGAGGTACTGGGGTATAACAATGTTCTTGTGGTAGAGGACTCACGTGTGCGTGCGAGGGCCCACCCTAGCCCAGCGCTCTAGATAGTCGACCTTAGCAGTGTCAGAGGTCATTCTCCGGAGAGGAAGGTAGTGAGCTTCAGTCGAGTCGTCCTTCCCCGGATCGTGGGCTCTCCAAGACCACTCAGTCTCCTTTGCTAAACTCTAGCTCGGCCCGTTGGTGTATTCAATGAAACAATTTCATAATGGGATTGACAGTCTCTCCACTATCATCGTGAGCTCCTCCTTCAAGATCGAGTGTGAGAAGTTTGCTGCACCTACAGCGACTACGATGTAGGAGGGATCTCATCATGCCACTCACCTATTCTCGAACACAGATGCCAGGCCACGAAGAGGCGCTGTTGTGGTATGAGTCGACCAAAGATAGTCACTAGACGGGAGGATCCTACTGATCACTGGTGGCACTTTGGAGAGGACCTCACAATTCTGTGACGTATATCGTGGCAGGCGAGGCGAGCCCTGAAGACAACACTCAATTTACCTAAGCCCTTGAGCCCTTACCTCAAGGCTGACCAAACAGACCGACATCTGATGGTCGCTATCATCATCTACGCAAGACCTCTTGAACATGTCCATCACCGGCTTTGTAGTATGCGTATGCAACAGAAGGCTAAGGACCTAAGCAGCCATACTCCTTCCCCCCATGGACACCAGAGTCCCACCTGTCCATCTCTGTATATCTTCGGCAGCAGCCAAGACACTCTAGCGTGGGGAGCGAGGGTGTAAGCAGTAGGCGTTGGAGCAGGAACACGTACACCTTCGGGAAGACGGCCTCATCCATGCATGCTAATCATCATCTTCTCACCACGGAACTTCAACACACTAGTGAGGCCTCTGCTCTTTCGCCTTGATCGCTTCACTTCAACGTAGAATAGGTGGGAGTCCGGCTCTAGCGGATCCTCGACTGAGTCACTCCAACACACCCTCAAAATCTCGCTAGCCTTTGACCGTGTCGGCAAAGTGTGTTGCTCGTCCTTATGAAATCCAGCTATGTATAGCAGCGACCAACCAGAGACAAGCTACCCATCGTGCGTCTACAGGCGAGTCGAAAGTATCCACACTCTGCGAGGTGATCGTCTTATTGTTCTCGTCCACTCGTGCGCATGCGTACGACCTGAACAATTGGCCTCTTGAGTGCAACCCCTATCATTCAAGCACCTTCTGCTGATTTCAAGAGTCTGATCGAAAACGCGCAAGGATTCGCCACAGAGGATCCTCTGGGAGCTCATTAGATCTATCAATATGGCTCCAATGTCAGCCGCGCATTTCCGCAGGGTCATCTGCGAGTCGCTACTAGTAGCTGCAGCCTCGCCGAACTGAGCCAACGCTACTGAGCTGATCGCACCAGTGTATGCCCACTAATCTTATCGTGTCTTTCAGGTGATCCAAATTCTTACCGCATCGCCATGTCGAGCTCACGTGCACAGCCTGTACGAACTGTAAGACCTATGATAACCATAATCATATTAGAACGACAAAACGGAGAAATGCTGTCCTAGGGAGGGAGGCAACATACCCTCTCCTTCTCGTCCAACTCCACATCATCAATCTCCCCCAGACGTTCACCCATGCGCTGCCATCGCACGAGCTGGGTTATTAGAGGCAGAGCCACACCTGACAGACCAGACGATTCCTATGGATCACTGCATCAGGCAGACTCTGTCGGTGGATAAGGTTCAGTAACACACCCTTGCTGTCGGACTCACAGCCAATAGCATAAGACACTTGTGAGGAGGCCTCATCAAGCAAAGCTGTCAAATGTTCCCCTGCAGTCAGGAGCTGATCGATAGCCCAGTGGAGCCCTCCATGACCGTCACCTGACCATCACTATAGACTAACCAAGAGTAGGATCAGCTGGTCATCACCCAATATAGCAGCATAATGATCATTATGTGCCATAAGCCTAATGCTATGTGCAGAGGCCATCAACGTGTCCACTGCTGGTTCTAGCTGATGAGCACATATAACACTGAACATATCCAGAGCCTGATGACAACAACAAGAACAGCTATGTGACATTACTATCGTTGTTTACCTCAGTAAGCTCTCTCTGTAACTTTTGTAATGCTTGTGTTTGATAGCCAATAGTCTCCAAAGCCCTCGAAAGAGCTGGGCTAGGCACACCCAGTCCATGGAAGCATCTAATTAGCTCTTCTGTTACACTTCGGGCGACGACATCATCTTCCTGATAAAAACCCCAGCTGGCCAATCACCGTGTGAGAGAAGGCCTGGTCAAAGACGTATGCTTCTGACTGCCTCTTTTCCCTCCTCCTCCATCTCCGCCTTAAGTGGGCCGACCAGTTTCTTCATGGCCGCCGCCGCGCTCTTCAACGGCCCGTGAAGGAGGATATTGATACCATCCACAATGTACCGCTGTAACTGCTGAAGGCCCAACACCAACTTTGCGTAATCCGCCTGATCGGGACAACCAGTGACCAGACCAAGCCGACCGCAACGAGCAACCCACTAATCCTCGAGAGCCCAAGACCTGGCTCGTGTCCACAAATACAATCTCCTGCGCATTGGTCTCTGCGTAGGTACGCAAGACTGCTATCGTGTTCAAGTCGGATGATACCCTCAGTAGCGGACCATAGACACACCCTCCTCCCTCTAGCAAAGACGGGGATGGTCTGAATACGAATGATGATCCTGATGGGTTCGATAACAGCTTGGTACATTGTCCAGCTGAGAACAGGAGCAAGGCCTTCCGCATGAACGCTCAGATGACCTTCCTCAGAAAGTGTTACCAAGTACCCTACTTCTGATGATGACCGCTTCTCGGAAATTCCGGATAACTACAAGAGCCGAATACACGAAGAAGGCAGATAGCCGGCGGCGTCCGCGACCACTAATTAAGTCTTACAACAGTGTCAGCCTTCTCAAGAGCTCTTCTGTTGGCATCTCGAACATCATCAAGATTTCGAATATGCGGCCAGTTAATCAAAGAGCAGTGGTCTCCATTCAACGACTCGTCAACCACGAACGGGGTGAGCACCTACGTGAAGCAATGTCCGCTGTGGACACCAGCGAACTCGTGAATCGAGAGAGACAGCATCCTGTATGTTTCTCACCCATTCCATGGCAACGACCTTAGCACTGTGTGCTCGTCTGAGCACAGCCATTGTGGTGTCAGCTCTAGTATTCTTCTGCTCAACATAGACCGATGCTATATCGCCATTCTCGTCGCCGACACCTAGCAACTGCTCTGGATGCGACAAGGATCTGACCTCCCGAGATTGTCCGAGTTACGGTACGCCTGGCCCTACCGTGGAGACCACGCCACTGCTGAGGGGTGCCAGTCTGCACTGTGACCCTTATAGCTGAAGAGACATGATGGCGTCTTCTCGTCGCTCAATAATCTCCATACTTTTACTGACCGACCTGAGCCCATCAGAGAAGCCTAATACAGAGCCCGATGCGACGTAGAAGGAGTTTTGGAATATACGTTTGGTTTCCTCGGCTGAGCTCAGGAGTTTCCTCACTGGTTATGAAAGTTCGTATACGAATTCCGGTAGGAGTGTGCCGAGAAAAAAACCGAGAAAATCTCCAAAAAAATCCTCAGAATTTCACTAACACGTAGTTGATCATGTACATATTTCCCCCACACTGCATAGAAGCGTGAGTGGATGATGCAGCACCTTCCTGTGGGGTGACATGCATCGTGGCTAACAGGTCCATATGGTCGCACCACACAAGAGGTCCCACTAGGCCTTCGGCAGGCCTTTCAGAAAATATCGACAACGGCTCATCTGCGAGGTGTGCCGAGTCTTGTTCCGGTACCAGGAGAGGATCACTGCCGAGTTCATTCCGCATGGGCGAGTGAAAAGACACCGATTATAATAATGATTAGTATCACACACTGCGTGCCAACCATCCGTCCAACGATACTCCCAGCCAGTCACAATGAAGGTCCAAATCCTGTAGCGTCAGGAAGCACAGCCGAGGAGCACTACAGATGCTGTAGTAGAGAAGAATTGACAACACGGACCAGTTGATAACGCAGAGGAAAACTCATAGAGCTGAGCAAGCACATAATTCTCATCATCACGATAGCTGTTTGCTAGCGTCTACAATATTTTGTCCAAGCATTTTTCGAGGATCTGACCAACAGCATCGAGCCCAGGAACCATCCAGAGGCCCATGACAATGCTGCCTATAATAATCCTCATGGACGACCGGCAGTTGTGGAGAGGAATACGACATCTGGCGTAGAGACAACATCACCATACACGCACCAGAAGCGAGTAGACCTGCAGTCAAGACTGTGCCTCCATGAGCGGCCATAATTCACCACAACTGCGAATGAGAAAGCTTCCATTGAACGATTCTCTTCCGTCATGACAACGCTGCCTACCTTTGTGACGCTCACACGAGGAGTACGTCTTGTGCGGCTACCAAGCCTTGAAGGAATTCCGCGAGACGAGCTGGCAAATTTTTGCTGCAACGTCCAATACGATTGGTCAACAACTATTAATGCAACCCTCACATTTCTCTTAGGATGGAAAAGTTCCCGTGTTCGAAAGAGTAACATCATCGTTCTTTGCAAGGTAGTGTACATAAAATTCATTTCTTAACTCGAATTCGCTTCCTCGACGCCGTAGAGCGAACCTCGGCCAAATCTGATGAAAAAACCGCAAAATCCGAAAAAAGCCCTCCACCACCGCATGCACCACTGAACACTCCAAAACCGGAAAACTATGATTCCATCCAAGAGCACGTCATCCCATGGCCCCGAAGGGCGCATTGACCACTACTACCTCCGAACTCGCTGTTGACCCTTCCCCCATGCACTGAAGAGACAAGGCGAATACTATAAGGATGAACAACTTGAGAGTCCTACTGGAGCTAAGACTATCCTCAAGATCACGCAGTCGGCTCTGACACTGGAATATATGATAATGTAAAGTACCTAGAATGAGGCCATCAACACAATCATAGGAATCCTGACGCGCGCGCAGTATGAAGATTCTATAAAATCCTTACGGTAATCCGTTTCGGCCATAGACGACTGCATCTGCAACAAAGCTATCTGCTGGTCCACGAACGCCTCCATTTCCGAGAGGTACTCGAACTCCTCACGATCATCGAACTGACATAACCTCAAACTCACGAGCTCGGGGGAGGAGGGCTACCTCTTGGAAAAACGGAGTAATAGCATCAAATGACGCCTTGATAGCATCCGTCATCCAAGACGGTCGGTCCGTTAGAGCCACTGGTATCTTATGCTCCTCCCTGTGCCGTTGTACCTTGCCAGTAAGAGGACATCCATGATACCCATCGTTGACTTGTGATTTCCCCCTCAACTCGTGACAATAGAGTCTCACCCGTTTTACGTGAAGTGCTAAAAACGCGATGTTCGCGATATGCGGTAGTCGTGAAATGTGTCTTCTACTAGAGTTTTTAATATCACGGGCGAAACTCCAATGTTGGAATATATTTTTTGATTTCCTCAGCTGAGCTCAGAAGTTCACACACGATTTCGGGCAGAAGTGTGCACTAACCAGCAAGGCTCTCCCGAAATTTCCTCAAAATTTCCAGACTGTCACTAATACATGTAGACTGCATGTATTAGTGACAATCTGGAAATTTTGAGGGGAAATATTCACATGGTCAACTACATGATGTAGTTGACCATGTGCATATTTTCCCACATCGACTCGTTGAAACGTTTTAACTCACGCATATCCCTCGTTATTACAGCATCATAAAACCATGCATGAGGGTGTTCAAAGTGCAGTTCCATGTAGGCCTCATTGACCACAGCGTACCGCTTCTCGTCCTCACTGGAGGACTCTACTGGTACCACTGGGCTCGCTCCGGGATTGATACCGGTCGTATTGGCGTCGTGATGCAACCTAGCAAATCGTGCCGGAATTTCTTCCTATCAGCAACGTTTATACGATGGAGTTTCACCCGTGATATGAAAAACATAAGTTAAAAGCACATTCCACATTCCCCATATTTCACCCAGAGCATTACGCCATTTAACGTCATGAGGGTGATACTCCAATGATAGCGACGACTTCCTACTAATGTGAAGCCTACTTGAGCTTATGTGTTGTCTGGACTGGGGCCTCACTGGAGTCCACGAAGTGTATGGTAATGACAATATCGAATTCCCCCCAGCCCTCCTCAGTGACCATGAATGGTGTACTCTCGACCGTCCTTTGAGGCACAGAGAAGGTCTCGTGCAATTGGAAGTCAACTCGCTTGATGATGTATCTACGAGTTACCCATGGAGCGGTATGCGAAGAAGGCCAGTATCACGATAAATCCTCCAATGGCGCCCCAAGTTGACCACTCCTGACCTGAAAGGTATGTTGAGGGAAGCGTGGTATCTAGGACGTACCAGTGCATGCCATCGGTAGAGATTCTCATCCTTCTTGAAGGCGTACGTGCCTACCACTATTGGTACGTCTAGAGTGGCTCCAATCAGCCGATGTGCCATTGGTGATGCTAATGTCAAAACAACTGAGTCTTTAATGCACCGCGAGTGAGGCGGTCCATGAGCAAACAACGTTTGGGAAATGCATCGCTCCGTCGGGAAATGAGCATTTGGATAATTGCAAGCCGCAATTGAGGCGGGAAAATTCCATGGCCGACGAAATCCCTCGGCAGCTTTCTCTACACATGATCTTGCTGCTCTGAGCGCAACTCCTATTTCCTCAACGTTGGATAAACCATGAAGTCCGCTCACCTGGTGAAGTCTTCTCGCCACTCCTGGAGTACGAAGCCATGCGGAACGGAACACAGTTGGCTTCGTTGGATTTTATCTTATTATCGATATCTGTGCAACTTTGGCAGTTACTCACGTAATTATCTCTTCTAATATAAGCTCAGTAGCAGTGTCTAGTAGTGATTATCGGGCCTTACCACACCTTCCCTGCATCCAATCTCGGTTTGACGAGTCGAAACGTATCAAAGATTGCAAGACCCAAAGTGAGGTTGGCTCAACTGATGCCATGTGAAAGGTTCTCTTGTGTGGTGCAGATCCAGAAAGACCTTTGTCTGTGCCTCATCCTATGTTGAGTCTAGTGACTGTTCTGGAATTCTATAAGTAACTGATAACCTCCTCGGTCAGTTGAGCTATACCATGCGGTGTTGGGCCGTGACCACAGTGGTCGTTGCCATTATCTACTCTTTACCGCTGGCCCTCGGGGGTCCCTCCAATACCTTTTCCTACCCCTCTACCTTTTATGTATCTACGCTGGCCTACAGCCCTTCCAGCCCTAAGGTCCGCTGGCTCACCTGTACAGACCCTCACGAACCCGCTTACAGGCCCTATCAACTCTCACAGTTATCTTACAGCCGTCGGAGTCCCTCATCTCAACGCCCAGTATTGCCCTTTCCCTTCATATGCACCTGCCGGAGTTCGGATGTGCTGGCGACCTGAGTAAGGAACTCTCACCCAGGGTCCTCGGAGTTGCCTTTCCTCAGGGACAGAGGAGAAATGTGAAGCCCACTATGAGGATATTGCAGTGGCTGGGATCTGTGCTGCTGGAGCTAACCCTTACCACAAACTCCTCATTGCTACTACTCTATCTGGTGCTGATCCCCCACCGGAGTTTTCTCCCTTTATTTATTGTGATACGGACCCAGCCTCACAGACTGAGGTAAGGTCTCGGCTCGATGGTTGTGTGGAGGAATATGTGTTCGCTTTTCTCAAAGTAGAGGTGTACCGGAACATATAAGAATTTTCCAAAATTTTCCTAGAATTTTCAGATTGTCACCAACACATGTAGTTGACCATGTGCATATTCTCCCATACTGTACACTACTGTTAACCGCAACGCTCAGCTGATAATGGTAAAACGTACTGCTGGTCACTTCAGGGTAGGGTTGTCCTAGAGATCGTGAACCTCCCATCGGACCGGCAGACTGAATTCAACGTGAGTACCGCAGAACCGAACGCCTCTACCTGTTGCTGCATGAGCTCAGCTCTGCTGCTTCTACCTCCCTTTGGCATCTCCGCTGAACAACCCAGCGCTAACAGTGAGAGTAGCAACCTCTAGTGGTGGGGACAAGGTGGCGGTCCAAGCCATAAAGAACTCTCCTGAGATAGACCGAGGCAATTACTGGCAGCTACTACGAGTACTACCAGGTCGGCGTGACGCGAGTTGTCGAATGACTTGGTGCAGATCCAGTTCGACCCTCCGACTTCTCTGTACTATACTCGGATAACGGTGACACTGAGGGCGGCAGAGAGCTTGGGGAAGCAGGCCAAGATTGTGGTGTGGGTGTTCGAGCTTGTTCATCTATAGCACAGCTAGAGGGTCAGATACCTGGACGAGATTACTCGTAATCCTCCCGAGACGAGCAGCACGTTATTGTTCACAACTCCTGGAGATGACTGGACTCTATTCGAGTGACCGCCCTGCGCTCATGTGTTGAGACTCATCTGGCTAGGTACTTCGCGGGCTGGAATCAGACGCAGCGAGCCCTGACGTTTTCTCTACGGGATGGTCTCACTTTGGAGTCCGGCCGGGAGGTAGTATGGTGGAGTAGCAGAAGGTGTGGTATGTGGGAGGGCAGGTGTCCTTCACTTCGCAGCCAGGGGAGTTCGTGCTTCCTGAGGAGGTCGAGGCTAACCATGCAGGGTTCATGGTCGAGGCTAGGAGTAGCGATGATTTGGATGAGATCATTCCCAAGACCAGCGTCTTCCAATCTGACTATGTGACCCTTCCGTCCCAGCGGGGCCCGAGGGTGGTCGATTACAGGTCCCTGGAGTCCGCAAGTTCGGAGTGTCCGAGCTGAACTACTCCAGTGTGGAGCCTTACGCTGTCGTTGATGTCGTGCTTACGTTCACGTGCAGTAGACCTCTATTTGAGGGTGAGGCTAGCCTGTATTTGTCTCCGTCCCTCTGGTCTGGGTGTATGACAGGTGATATCATATATCTCACTCTACCAGGCTTCCAGAGTTCAATGACGACAGTGCCGTTATTTGGACCGTAGTTGCCTTGGAGAGTACCTTGCTATGCTTGTATCAGGTTGGCGGACTATTTTCGAGGCTCAATCGGACGCTTCCATCTCCCCTCGAATGAGCTTCAGCTGGAGGTCAATCGACGCATGTAGCCTCAGTATACGGTTCAGAGATTCACGTAGCCTTAAAAGATAACCATGGCGGAAATGTTTCTTATGTGATGACATTCACATGTTACTAGCCATGTGGAGAATTCAAAATGAGTTCCTCCCGGGGACAATATGGATTCCTGAAAGACCCCCTGATACGGTTGTATTGCTTAGTGATAGATATTTCACTGGTATAGGCGCGGTCCTGTTGAATGCTACTGCCACACCAGAAGAGGAGACCCCGATCAGCCTAGGGATGCGCAATCTTAAGCTACCGGGCGCACTGTGAGTGACGGACCGAGGCGTGTCTGGAGACGTAGAGTAGGTATGAGAACGACCCGTCCCTGCAGCTCCGCAACAGCGATCAGATGTCCACTCCGCAGAGCGTTCAGAAATCTCCTCGAGTGGGCGAGGTTAGTAAAGGCTTACAGTTGGTCTTGGTAGAAGTTGGTTGGGCCTGGTAGCCCCTGTTGGACTCTGGTGAGGTTAAGACCTTCCTGGTGTCGGAGCTCTCTTTCTCCCCGGCGGAAGCAAATAACCCGTCTACTGTGAGTAGAGGTTAGTCGCCGGCGAGAGTATCTTAGGTTGATCAGATCATGATACGGATGAGGCCCAGTATCATCCTGTATCAACGAAACACAGTTGTACTTAGCATGTATGGCTTCAGACTCACGAGTAGGCCCTCTCAGTGCATGTCCACGCGATGTGCTAGAGTCCTCGGGGGTAGCTCGCTCAGAAATGCCATAACTTTGGAAGTGTGCACGAGATTTTGTGAAGGCCTTTCAGGGGGAGGTTTGAGTACTATCACGTCACTACCGTTGGAAAACACGGAAGAATCGGTGAAGTTTAGAGACAGTATGGTAGAGTGGAACGCAGTGAACTGGACTTTGACATTTACTGTTGCGGATGGGAAGATAATCCCGAATGATGTGGACACTGTGGTAAAGCTAATCTGGCGTCCGCGCTTGTTATAGTAGCCGCATTAAGGTGGTGATACCGGGGGTGACAGGCCTTAAGCTGCCGTCCAAGCTGTCGGAAGGAGACGGTCTCATCACGATAGAGGCTCTGGGGTGTTACATCAAGAGGGAGCCGGTCAAGGGTGTACCTGCTGTTGGTCCTCCCAAGTTGGTTCTGTCACGCGCCACGAAATTGCTATGCAGGACTAGGGTGTAGATACATGACGGAGTCGAAGTTATTGTTCGAGCCTGCGCAGCCCAACGCTCAGAGCAGGCTGGAGGTCGAGTTTACTGCTAACTC
>NW_003215766.1:401262-483470 GCF_000006405.1 Perkinsus marinus ATCC 50983 | reverse complement strand
GCTTTTTTGAGGGTAAAGTCCTCAGGCCAGCCTCAATGAGGGAGATCCTAGCGGGTATATCGATCTCAGTGGGGTCAATGCACCGTTGTTTGAGGGCTCGCGGGGCCTATGGGAGAATGGCGAGCAGCTCCTCACTGTCGTGGTGGAGGCGCTCATGGTAGGCAAACCAGATAGGAGCTCTCTGGCTATGCAGAAGCTCGCAGATCCAAGCTGGCCGTCGGATTCGCTTTCTAGTCGAGCAGGATCAGGGCTTTGTCTTGCCGTATGCGATGTATCAGACTGACCCTAGTCTCTATATGTAGTCCATCGCTGTGGGTGGTAGCGTTGTATGTGTTTGAAGTCCAACGCCGAGAATAGTCAGAATAGCACTGATGTGTATAGAAAGGTACATCCCCGAGGCTGGTATCCCCTCTGCTGGCACACAGGCATTCAACTACACCACTCGAGTCAATAGTGTGGTTAAGACGTTCATCATCAGTCAGTTGGAGTAGCACATGGGAGGACGTGGAGTGCATGTCAGCCTGGATTAGATATGGAGAGGGCGAAGTAGCGTACCCTAGCACTGTGTCCACCATCCTTATTACACTACGACCGAACGTCGTGCTCCTGCAAGGCTCAGTGGTGCGTCTACATCTACCAGGTTTCCAATGCCCGACTGCAAGGCCTCAGTTGAGGTAGTAGTAGTAGTAGCAACAGTGGTAGCCTCTATGACCCTTCGAGTAGTCCTCCCTCTACCAACCGTCTTGACCCTGGCTATAAGCGCTTTATGACTACTGATGGGAGCTCCTACTATGGTGAGTGGGTTGTGAATGTCTCACATACTTGTATCTATTAAAGTGTGGTTGACTGTAGGTAGCTGGAACGCTACATTGGAGGTGCTGGACTTGGAGGTCTCGCCCGGCCAGAGTGTCCCTAGCGATGCTTCTACTGTGGTCCGACTTGGTGCGGACGTTGCTGCATTCCGGTGGGCTAGGGGGGGGGGGGGGGGGGGAGGCAGGGATGCTGAGGTTGGTGTGACAGGCTACCCCCGATGATGTCAGAGAATGATGGTAGGCTGAGGGTAGAGGTGGCGAGGGGACAGATTATATTCCCTGAGAAGATCAAGCATAGTCCAATGGTGGTCCCGCGAACCTTTGAGGTTTCTAAATTCATGTGAGTTATCACAAGGACGGGGGTGACTGCCGAGTGAGAGACCTGCTTGTCTCGTTTATTTAATGCATTAAACTATCGTGAATGCTTCGTTCGTGTGTCACCATTAAGTGTCACCACTGGGCGACGTCAGATACGAGCCAAGAGAGGCATTACGGACGTTCCGGATGACCATGACGCTGGTCCCGACTGTCGCCATCAATATGGGCAACCCCATAATCATCAAGTTGTCGGAGTTCTGGAACATCGATCGTGCGGCCAGAAGTATCCATCTCACGGGAAGGGATGCCCATCTGGTGGAGGAAACCACTGCGCTGTGGGACCAAGATGCTATGGAACTCACTCTGCCCATCGCACCTGGGAAGGTTGTCTCGGAGTTCACCGAGTTGAATTTCCAGATTGAAGAGAGTCAGGGTTTCCTCCTACCTCGAAGCCTGTACAAAAACGACCCCAGATTGACGATACGGTCAGTGGGCAACATATTGGAGGAGCCAGTGATGGAATCTCCATTGGTGGGGGATGGTCCCTACGATGAACAGCAGTACTGTGTGTACCAATTCGAGAGGGGCATAAGGTGAAGCCTCCCTGCTGTCGTGGTGGACTCTTGAGCGGCTCTATTGAGGTACCATTTGATGAGCGAAGCGGAGTTTAGTACCAGCGCGAGTAGACAGTGTGTAAGAGAGCCCGTGTGCACGCCTTGGGTAACAGACCCATGCAGTGAGAGGGAGCTGGCTCGGTGTCTGTGTCCACGGCTGCATGAGGAACCTGCTGACCTGACCGTCTCTGGTTTCAACTTATATGAAAGTGATCGGATTGTGGTTATCGATGAGAATGATGAATGCACTGCTGATGTGGAGGCACGGATGTCCCTGGTAGGTGTGCCGCTGGGGGGAGGTCGATCGGTGTTGGAATATATATACGCCCAACACAGCTGAGCTCGGGAGTTTATATACGGGGTAGAAGTGTAAATTTCCTCAGAAGTTTTATATTGTTACCGACACATGTGGTTGACCATGTGCATACTTCCTCGCATTGAGGTGGATCCTCTGAGCCGTTCTTACGCTGTAATAGCCGAAGCGCTCGCCCATTGCATTTTTTTGATAGGCATGGTTGATCCCAGAGGCTCCCAGCGTGAACGAGGCGAGGACTCAGCTCAGTTTTGCCAATGTTCGGGCAATAGAGACGGGGTATTTTCGGATTTGCATCATTCACTTCGAAGAGGTGTTTGATGTTGGGCGTATTGTGGTACGGCCTAGATGCGACCCACCGAGCGTCATGCTCCAAGGAGCTTGCTTGAAGCACTGTCCAACTACTACCGTCCCTATCGCTGGCCAATGCCGACCGGTGGGACAGTTGATGGAGCCTATCACTTCGTTGGAAGAGGAGAGTCAGGCGGTTATGGTATCGCTACGAATGAGGTACCCGGGTGCTGATAGCAAGGGCCTTGTCAATCTGTCTCGAGACGATCCGGTCCGGGACTACTTCGACTATCGTTTTACGTACGAGTTGGCAGGCATCCTAGACACGGACCCTAGCAGGTTTCATATGGTGCAGATTTCAAGGAACTCCACTACTGTGGAGGCTGACCGTATCATCGTGAGCGTGGTGTTGAAGCCGGTCGGCTCGACGAGGTCGGTGGAGCTGCACTATGATGAGGAAGAGCGCTCGCCCTTGGGCTTGTATGGTCTTTTGGGAGCGCTGCTGGTGGACACGAACTCCCTGTTGTATGCGAATGATTTTTTCGATACGGTTGATCAGTCGTTTCCTCTGAGGCCAGTGTATGTGAAGCTCTGTGAGGAAGATGGACAGTATAGGGTTATGTGCCCACTACTACCGCTGGGCGTGGGCTCGGGCGGAGCGGAGCTGTATTTTACACTAGGAGTTATAATGACGACCGTTGCGCTGATACTGTTGGGGTCATGTATGTGGAAGCTGGACATGGACGCGGCGTCCAAGGCTAGCTCGGGGAGACGAGTGAAGTATCGGACGGCTGAAGTATCTACTAGGGACTTGGGTTACCTGGACCCTTCGATGAGGTCAGAGTTCGCACGGTGAGTGAACGGCATTCTGTTGTGACCATCACAGTGTAGGAAAATATGCATATGGTCAACGACTTATCTCGAGGAAAATTTGGGAAAATTTTATAGTTTTTTTGAACACTCGTACCATAATCCGTGCGCAAACTCTTGTGATTACTGGAGATACTCTTGAGCTCAGCTGAGGAGAGCGAACATATATCTCAACACTGGGCTATCTCCTCCTCATATAGGTCCTGGTTGGAGGGGAGAGTCATGGAGGATGAGGCCACAGTGAGATGGAGACAGAAGCGTCGGACGAGGCTGCGTCGGGAGGGGACATGGCATGTTCCTCGTCTTACCATGCGGCCTGTCTCGTGAGCTATCGTGTTTCCATTGGAAGGCTTGCGTTCCGTAGTATGTGAGGGCGGCGGTTAGTTGATGATTCGGTTGAGGGGTCTGGCCCGGACGCTAACATCAAGTGCATGGCGACGGCGGCAGAGATTCTGTACGGTGGGCGGCGCTGGGAAAGAAGATGTGGTGAATATGGCGGAGTTGTATGCTGCGGACGATACTGCTTATGAACCGGAGTTCGTGGAGCGACCAGTGTCCCACACTGGGGAGGTCTTCACTATGGATGCAGGTGAGAGTCTATTGGAGGTGGACGGTGAATTGAAGTCCCTAGACGTGAATACGATATTTTTATCTGCTCGATTGGTGGTGTTAAGCGCCGAATAGATTTCTGAGAGGTATAGATAGGTAACACATGGGACCTGTCATCGGCTCCCTCTTCGCTGGATGGGGCGGGCGATGGGGTGTTGGAGACCGTCACAGAGAGATCTGATATGGAATCCTTCCCGAGGTCGGTGGTGTTGTTGCTATTGGGCATGGGGTCCTCTTAGGCACAATGTGCCCTTTATAGATCGGATGTGGGTTAATGTGAGAGCTGGACGGGGAGGCGACCCCAAACCTAAAACTAAGAGGTGATGGGCTATGCAGGGGGTCATTCTTAGGAGAGTCCCGTCGGTCTACTCTAGCTACTGTTGCTTACGAGCTAAGAGATAGATATTTAATCATCTTACTAGTAATATATATCATATGTTATAACTTGAACGTAACTCTGCTGTCAGTATGCTGCTTCGTGATAAGGAGTACTCGTATACGATTGATACTGATGAGTGATACGCTCAGATGTAGCGTGTAACTCGTTAATTAACAGTTTGAATTCAATTGAACATGTTATAAGAGTATATAACCTGATAACTAGGTAACCTGATGTAATTATATATAACATTACTATTAAATATTTATAGATAATGTTGAAGGGGATATCATTAAAGGTATATTTTTATCGTATGTATCGTAATTATATATAGCTCCTAGTTTATTATTTGGAGTTTCACCCGTGTTATGAAAAACACTAGTGAAAAACTCATCATTTGCCGACTACTGCATATCGCGAATATCGGACTTTTCACTTCGCGTGAAACGGGTGAAACTCCATTATATAAGTATAGAAATAATTTTAAATTGAAATATACGGCTAATGTAGCAAGCGACACTTTATCATGAAACTTTAGGGGTGTTGATTGTACGTATATTTGCATTTGCCGTAGGACCTATGGTTTCAAAGGCCCAGGGTACGGTGGTCACGGTGGGCACGTGTTCATACGCTGCACTGACCAGATAGACAGCCTCCTCAGTGTGAAGCAAGAGGTAGGAGGAGCACGGTGGGGGGATCTCTAGTGGGGTGTAGGTGCATGCCAAGAACGGTGGCAATGGGGGAGAGGTGAATCCATACGGCAGAGGTAACTCGGCGCTTTCGTGGGAAAATATGTACATTGTCAACAACATGTGTTGTTGACAATATGAAAAATCTGAGGAATTTCTGGGAAATTTTTGATGGTTTCTGTGCATTTCTACCCGAAGTCGTATGTACTCTTGTATAATTAGTGAAGAGACGTCTGAGCTCAGCTGAGGATAGTAAACATATATTCCAACACTGTTCATGGCTCTTATATAGATGGTGCTCATCTCGATTCTGTGATGTTCTCCTATGGAAGGTATTCACGGTGATGATTGCACGATATATGTGCCTCCGGGAACGATCGTTAGGGAACGAATAAAAACCGGTCACAAGTCCGATGCGAATCGTAGTGTCCATAGGTCACGGTAGGAGTCTATAGCCTGACTGCGCTGATTCGGTGGTAGGTTCTTGTACCAATTCCTCGCTGATAAGGAGATGATAAGGATATGCAGAGGAGGCAAAGGCGGTACTGTCGCTGGCATTCGAGGCATGGTATGGAAACGTGGTGAGCTCAGGAGTGGGGTATAGCAGTTTTAAGAAGCATGATGGGCGTATGGGAGCACCCGGCGAAGGCAAGAAACTCGAGCTGGAACTGAGAGTGCTCACTGATGTTGCATTGGTAGAAGGCAATAGTGAATTTACAGTTGCAGTAGTCATAGTTTGTGGTAGTTGGGAAAGCCCAATAGTGGCAAGAGCTCCATCGCCTCATCAGTGTGCCGGATGATGACCAGAATAGGCCCTGAGGAGTACTCGACGATCCGACCTCATACTGGGGTAATATATTTCTGACGGTCAGTGCTGAAATAAACGTTAGCTTCCCTCAGCTGAGCTCAGGAGTTTCCTTACTAGTTTCAGCGGTATATATACGAACTGGTTTAGAAGTCCGCAGAAATCTACAAGAATCGCCCAGAATTTTCTCGTACTTAATTTCATATTGTCACCAACACATGTGGTTGACCACGTGCAATTTTTACCACACTTCCGACGATTGTGGGCGTGAGGTAGTCTTAGGTCATACGGTTCCGAGATGGTGTGAACATTAAGATAACGGACTTGCCAGGCATCAGCGAGGGAGCGGCTGAGGATAGGCTTCGGGGACTGCGAGTTCTTCGACACATGTACCGAGCTAGGCTTCTTGTGTATGTTATTAAGATGGGCAAGGGTGAGTCTGCCACAGTGCGGGAAAATTTAAACGTGGTCAGCTGGGGGTATTGGTGATAAGGGGAAAATTGTGAGGAAATTTTTTGGAATTTTTTATTGGTTTTTGTGTACTACTACTGGGTTTTGTATGTGGCTAACGAGGAAACTTCTGAGCTCAGCTGAGAAAATCGAACATATATTTTGATACTGGTCTGGGTGTTGGCAACTGTGCGGGTGTAAGGAGTATGTGCAATCTTGAATTTTAAATGCCGTTTGTGGGGTTAGTCGGAGGGCGTGTCAGGTCCAGATGTAGTGGGTACGTCGGAAGACCCTCTGGAGGACTTCGAGGTTGTATACAATGAGGTTATGAAGCACGATAAAACATGGAATGAGCACAGGAAATGGATTGTGTGCGCTACCATGTGTGACATGCTGCACAAGTAATATCAGCGGGGCAGAACGATTGTGTAATGTGTCTATTTGGAAGTGCTGAGAAATTATATACTTTGTAGAAGTAGAGTCGGAAGTGTTGATTTAATAATTTCTTTCTGGTCTTCAATTGACAGTTTCCCTATTGTGGTTTGGGTGATGATGGTGATATGTTCAGGGATTCCCTGTTCCACTTGGACTCGCTGTACTTCCGTCTGCGTGCGCGCTTCCCTGAGGTGGTCGTCATCGGCACCAGCGCCCGCTTTGGTCTTGGTATCAAACGGCTCGTGGTAGTACTGGTGCTACAGTGAGTGGTACCTTATCGATCCTCCAGGACGAGATCAGGACACAGTTGTATCCGAACGCATTGGTGCCTAGTTTCCGTGAAAGGCAAGTTCCCATTCATCGGCTCATAGCCCCTTCGGCTGAGGAAGTACAGCAGATTACTGAGGAGTTTTACGCTGGTAATAGAGAGGGACGAGGAAATGGTCGTAGTTGAATTTATGGTGATTGATATTTGGGTTCTTCGCGAAGGCATTGGTCGTGATCAGCCCGCTTGTGTACAGTGGGCTTCGTATTATGCGATAAATGTAGTAGATAATCGATAACTAATATACAGTTGTAGAAATAGTAATATATAGATATGTATTAGTGATAAATCCATATACCTTAATATGGTGTTATCCCAATATCGATAGGTTTTATTATTAAGTTTAGCATTATTGGAGTTTCACCCGTGATGTGAAAAACACTAGTGAAAAACACATTTCACATTCCACTTCGCGTAAAACGGGTGAAACATATATATTCTGATCCATTATATTCTTATTTTTGTCTTTTTCTGTTAAATATACATCTAATATAAGTCTTGTTCTCAGTGTTAGAATTTATGTTCACTTCCCTCAGCTAGGCTCAGGAATTTCCTCACTAATTATAAGAGTTCGGGTAGAAGTGTACACAAGCCTCCTCAAATTTCCTCAGGATTTTCATATTATCACCAACACATGTGGTTGGCACATTTTCCCACACTGGTCTTGTTTCAGCTGGTCGGTACAGCCTGTTGGAAGCCCAAGCACAGGAGGACGGCCTTAAGGTATACCTCCCTGAAGACGAGGGCTCGAGGGTGGCATTGGGCATCCCTGCAAGTATGGATAGGCTTGCATCGAGAGAGGGGCCTGTGCACTGTATAGAAGCTTGAATGCATGCTTTTGTATGTTTCTGGGATGCACGTTTCTTGGGGTGTAGGGTGTTGTGTTGGATGTGTCTACTTTGGGATGAGGATCCGGTTTGAATAAGACTTATTTTATTCGCAGCATTTCCAGGTTATTTTAGTGTTTTCCGAATTTTTATTAATTTGCCCAAGTTTAGCCAATTTTGAAATATTGGGCAATTCATGGAAACCATGAGGCGAAATGATGAAAAAGGAGCATTTTGGGGGGAAAATTAGTAAATTATTGAAAAATCGGGTAAAGTATCAAATTAATCCGTGAACCATTCAAATAGCCCCAGTCGTGCTGTAGGAGGAAGGGTAGAATCCCGGGTTCTTGACGGTGTTGTTCCGATGTGAACTTGTCAAGTATTCATTACCTTCAATGAGTGTCCAGTCGTCATCGTCCACACTTCGTATTGTAGAGCCTGCCATACAGAACTATGCCTGGGGGAAGGTCGGCTCAGCGAGTAAAGTAGCACTTCTGGCCAAAGAGGGAGGTAAGGGGGCATGACTCGGGCGTTTAGTTCGGTCCACTGCCATGCTGTTGGGTTTAGATCACACAGGCTCCTTCAAGATTGATGAGAGCAAGCCTTATGCCGAGCTGTGGATGGGAGATCATCCCAATGGTGTATGCCATATGGCACAAGGTGGAGAGACTATACATGCCTGGTTCGCCACGGAGGAAGGCAGGGAATTCCTTGGCAGTGTAAAGCAGTTGCCTTATCTATTCAAGGTTAGTGGTCGCCACCAGTTCCCACCACCCCTGATCTGCATTCTCTTTAGGTTTTGTCTATTCGACTTGCCTTGTCGATTCAATCTCATCCGGACAAAGCGTTGGCCCAGAGGCTGCATCGTGAGCGGCCTGATTTGTACAAGGATCCAAACCACAAGCCGGAAATCGCCATTGCTCTGACAAACTTCGTGGGCATGTGCGGTTTCAGGTGGGCCTCATTTCTATTCTGACCGCCCGACAAGGTAGCTCCTCAGGCCAGTGTCGGAGATAGCTGATTTCTGCAAGAAGTTCCCCGAGTTGGGAAGCCTGTTGGGTGCTGATATATGCAGACAGCTCGAGGGGAATGTGCAGGGGGCGTTGAAGAGAGCTTATTCTACTTTGATGAGGGCCGATGGTGATGATGAAAAATGCCGATATCGAAGGTGTGTATTATACTATTGTCAGGTGAAGCTGTGACCAAAACGATCGCGGCTTTGGTGTCACGCACACCTGCTGCTGGTGATGAGGCCCACTCCCTGGCTATTGAGCTGGACCGTCAGTTCCCTGGTGGAGATGTTGGAGTCCTCTCGGTGTTCTTCCTCAATATTGTCCATATGGTGAGCTTTATGTCTTGTGTGTGTGCGTTTGAAGTCTATCGCAAACCGCCTTAGTCAGACTAGCACCAGTGTATCTTACTCCAAGCTGTCGTGAAACTCCACTGCTGATGGCTTGTTGTTGTGTTCAGGCCCCTGGACAATGCCTCTACCTGAAGGCCAACACACCGCATGCCTATGTCTCGGGGGATATCATGGAGTGTATGGCCTGCAGTGACAACGTTATCCGAGGTGGTCTCACTCCCAAGTACAAGGATGTTGAGGTAGGGCTTTGGTGCTGCTGCCATTATGTTCAGTGGGGAGCACGAGCTCGTGGCTTAGGTTTTACTGGAGTCGCTTGTCTTTGAAAGTCGACCGGCGAGCATCTTGAAGCCCAGTGAGATGGAGTGTGGCGCTAAGTGTGAGGCTAGGACTTACGCGCCTGATGATATTGATGACTTCGAGGTTGTCAAGGTGGGCCCTGGATTAAGGTAGACCCGATCGGGCATTGTGCTGATGATGTTAGGTTGATGCGGCTGGTGAAGGGCAGTTGGTCCCTTCGAAGCAGTGCATGTCGATGGGTATCATAATCAGTGGTGAAGGAACTATCAATGGCATGCCTGTATCACAAGGGGAAGTGGTAGGCTTTTTCGCGACGGCTTTGGGAAATCATCGGACTTGTGATTTTCAGGTTGCTATTCGCGCTGGTGCTCAAATTTCCATCATCCCGGAAGTCAACACTAAAATGGAGGTGTTCATTGGTGCCTGTGGCCGTAACTATAGTGATTGAGCAAATGACTGTTTCGTTCCTTATTTCCTTCGTGGCCTAGTCAAGCTGTTGAGTTGTCAATGCTGACTCTGCGGGAAGGCGGATCCTCGCACTCTGAGACCAGTTGCGGTCAGGGAAGCGCTGTACCGTCGTCGTAGTCCATCCTGTTTCCTGGAAAATGGCTGCAGTTGTGAGCAGGGGTAAAGCAGCTGGTGATATCCCTCTTGAGTACCACACGTCGGTGAATCCCTTCTTTCTGGTACATACCACCCCTCTGGACGGTTGGGACCATATTGGGTAGGCCATGAGCAAATTTCGTCGTCGAAGGTGGCAAGAGGCCATTGACATATGCAGCGACCTTTTGAAAAAGAACCCGAGGTGAGTGCAGTGACCATCTGAGGCCATCAGCCGCTTCTCATACACGACGAGCTGCAATCCAGACAGGGGATCTATCCTGGTGAATCTTTGTAGGGACGAGTCGGCATGGTTCCTCAAGTGCCGAGCGCTGACGATGAAGAACTTCATAGACGACCTGGAGTGCGATGAGGACCCTCTCGGGGATCTGCTCATGGAGGATAACGTCATTAATTCAGCACCGCGGTGGGTTCGACAAGCTCTTCTTTTCTACAGCAAGCCGATGCAGACCGGGTACGAGCCTGATGAGAGCGTCGGGCAGGGCTACTGGGAAGCTTCGCCCGACCAGCGCCAGTGGCAGACCAATAACTGGCTTTGCGAGGCCTGGAACTAACAGTAACTATGGAGTTCAACAATTGACGATCAACGTTCATGTAGGCGGCCGAGTTCCACAATCAGCTACGGGTCGAGACCAACTGACCACGGCTCTGCAGCAGCTCAATAGAGGCGTCGGTGGTAGGCCCATGACTTCCTCCATGGGCCGTCCCACGACGAGCCTTGGGCGCTTGGTAGGACAGCAGTGAGACTCCTGTGGGACATGGACATCATCTTAGGTGCGGATTGGTACCGCATCCTTACAAAGCGATCCTGAGGGGGAGTTCATCGTAGCCTCGGCAATTAACTTCCAGAAGTAGAGGCAACAGCGTAGTCGGTGCAGAGACATTCTCGAATGCAGGTTCGTCCATAACCGAGGTCTAGCGAAAGCGTTGATGGACTACCTCGTCTTTGTACTGCGCGATGTGGGGTAGCTTCCCTCACTCATACTTGCTGTTTGAGGGGATCTCTGATGGTGTTAGGAAGGCGGCAGAGTTGGCCAGTGAAGCTACCAAGCATTGTGACTATGAGGATTGGTGGTGGAAGGTGAGTCCTCGATAGAGCAATATAGTGAAAGTAGCGAGAGCAGTGCGGAAAAATATTTTTTACACGTGTTGATGACTATGTGAAAATTGTGACGAAATTTTATGAAATTGTTCTTGATTTCTGTACACTACTATCCTAATTAGTATAGAAACTCCCATAATCAGTGAGAAAACTGCCGAGCCCAGCTGACTAGAGCGAACAAATATTCCAACACTGGGCGAGTCTCAGTTACGACTGTCTGTTTGTTGAGGCTCCAAGTCGTTTCAGGCCAGATTGGGCAAGTGCTACTTCCATCTTGGCTTACTCCGCGACGCTGAGAAGCAGTTACTGTCTGCACTCAAGGCCAGTGATGGGATACTCACATCAATGGAGCTTGCTAGAGTCTACCTCAAGCTTGATCAGGTCTTGCAAGGAATGCGCAGAATTCGATCAGCGGATGGTTCTGACCAGCCTTATGAATTGGCCATTTTCGGTTGTGATTGCTCGAGACGATGCCAATCAGCAGTCGGCCGTTTTGTCGCGCAGCAATCTCATTCAGCCCCTGGCGGCTATTGACGCTTACAAGAAGTCATCACTTCAATATCCTGGAGACCCCAGTGTTAGACTGGGCATTGCTCGAGTGGCGGCTGCTATTGGAGATGAGCCGGCTAGCATTGAGGTTTACAAAGAGTATAAAGAGTCCCTCTGAGCCGGCCTGTGAGGATAGTGTTAGCATATCAGGGTATTGCATCTCGATCCGGTCAATTGCGAGGCCATAGCGTCATTGGCGGCTCATCACTTCTACAACGACCAGCCAGAAGTTGCTCTGCGATATTATAGGAGACTATTGCAGCTTGGCGTGCTCGCGAGTCCTGAGCTTTGGAACAATCTCGGTAGAGTCCAGTGAGAAGAACGAGTCTTGGAGCCGACGATCAGGCCTTTGCTGCTTCTACGGCCAACACTACGACCTTTGCCTCACATGCATGGAGAGAGCTTTGATGTTCGCTGATGATAAGACTCTAGGAGATGTCTGGTACAACATCGGCCATGTACCAGCATGCTCGAGAGACTGACGGTCGAAGGCTTTGTGACTCAGATAGGAATTGGTGTTGGCGATCTGGATTTCGCTTACCAAGCCTTCAAGGTGTCAGTGTCCTACGATAGCAGTCATGCGGAGAGCCTTAACAATCTCGGGGTCCTCGAGCTGAGGAAAGGCAATGTTGAATCGGCAAAAAGTCTTTTCCACAGGCAAGGTTGCTTCTGTTACAATATCACTAATTGACATTCGTGTTTTTCTACGTATTGTGCTCAGCTCTATGGGTGCCGATGGTAGTCTCCACGAACCCTCGTACAATGCCAGCTTGACTTACTATGATGAAGGCAACGTACGGGCATGTCTGAATAACCTCAATGCATCTTTGGACAAGTTCCCTGAGCACGCCGGTTCTAACGAGTTGATGAACATGTTGAAAGAGAAGCTCATGGAGTTGTGACCTGAGTTATGCATAAGTCTCGTTCAAACAAAGTAGTTTTGAGTTTTCTGGAAAAGCTGGTCGTGTAGTAGTGCTCTATCATTCGAACTTCGCATCGCATAAGATACTTCGCATTGCGAGGAGTCTTATGTGTTGATCGTGACGTAGTAATTGTGGCCCATAAGTTGGCCCGAAGTGGCCTGATACGTATGAAGGGTGCATCAAAATTTAGTAGACATGTGGGAAAGTTCGAAATTGCTCAACGCCGCTTTTGAAGGAAGCTTGACGCTTCTGATCAGCCCATTTAGGCATACTGAACTTGGCACAACTCATGTTGGCAAGCACAACTTATATTAGACGAATAGCATATGACTATTAATACGGTGTGCTTGCCTCAGCCATAACAGCTCTGAAACGAAGAGGTGAACATGTATAGCTTCCCTAGCTGACATTCACAGTATTCCCTTGCCTTTAGTGGGTTCGTGATCAGGTAGATCGGGGGTTCGACACTCTCCCACCACGATTACAATTTTTCGCTTCTTGCATGTGCAAGTATAAGGCGCGCGCGTTTTCCAGCGCAGAAATGAAACGGCTGGGGCGAACAGCTGTTCGCGACCTCAATCATCGTCTTCCTCAAAGCCTTACATCCACACCAATGAGCTCTGAAGCCCCTGCCGCTACCACTGTTCAGCAAACTACCACCTCTGCCTACCAGCAACCTATGTACAACGTGGTTCAACCTCAGGGTGCATCTTATGTACCCCCCGAGTTCCAACCTCAAGTGTAAGATGGTGTTTCTCCCTTGTTATTGCTCATCGTTTATTGTTAGGTCCATGGATCCTGAGAGCATCAAGCACCAGAAGACTCAGAGCCTCTCGATGCTCGACAGCCAGCTGAACATGGCCGTGCAGACCTGCAAGAGTGACTACGAACAGGCCAAGCAGCAGATCTCCCTCCGTGCCAACTTCGACCTCCAGACTGCGGTCGGCGCCGTGGAGCAATCTCGCCAGCAAGCTCTGTTCGCCCTTGACCAACAGCATCAGCAACGTCGCATGGAGATCGAGCAGAGGGCTCAGGAACAGCGCATGCAGATTGAGTCTACTGCGAGTCAGCTCTGCATGCAGGCTCAGCAACAGAAGCTTCAGAAGGAGATGAGTGATCGTATTGCTAAGCTCCAGAAGGAACAGGCTGACCGCGAGGCCAAGGCTCAGATGACGATGCCCTCGCTGCCTCAACAGACCACTGTTACCGGTTCTTATGTCCCTCCTGCACAGTACAGTACTATCTCTGCTCTCATGCCTCAACCTATCTATGCGAATGCTGACGGCGGTGTTACCACTAACTATTCCACAGTTGGTAACATCTCGTCATACCCTGGTTCTTACACTGGTAACTTCTCATCCTATCCTGCCAACTATGGTGGCATCCCTGGCTATTCTGGACAACCTCAGGTTATCAGAACGGTTCGTGTGGTGAGCGATACACAGTCTGCTCAGCCTGCTACTGCTACTACCGTCTCTAGCTAGACGATTGCCAATCAAATGATTGTTTACATGAATAGGATTTGCGCTCAAGGAACTCTCTTGATGCAATTGCATGAAGAGGTAGGGCGTAGTTCCGCATTGTTTGATTCTTCATCTTACAAGTGATTGTCTAGTTGATCAGTTGGGATATGGGGACGAAGTTCTATGAGTGGTTAGAAGCAATTCTATTATCTCTGCGCGTGGCACTATCTAACCAATAAACTGCTGTTCTTTAGTATAGAAAGATATTAGAAACTGCGAGCTTTTTCCTAAGCATTGCTGATATAGTATGAACATTAGCCGCAGCGCATACAGAGATGGTGGACCCCATTCCTTCTGAATGTCGACACTGTTCATGCAGATCCAGAACAAGGACAGAGTATGTCTTGGCGAATTGTACATTGAGATAAGGGAAGGCTCTTAGATTTTTATCCACAGTGTGGAGTTTTGCGAGCTGCACACACCTTCCCATACACTAACTCTTCGGCTGAGAGTTATCCCTGCTCCAGGGCTGAAATTAGTGTTTGGTATCAGATGAGTAAGACAAGGATCCCCCACAATCATGCTAATACGAACATTGCCGAATCAAGACTCAGGCTTCCGTTAGCCATACGCGTGTCTCCCATCTCAATGCATGACAATAGCATGTGGTACTCGTTATGCTGATTGAGCGAACACATCTGGTGATTATTCCTGAACTATCTGAACTCATCACTTCACTGCTGGGAGTATAAATGATTAACATCGGAATCATGCTGGTCTTGTCGGAGATGCTCTTCTTTGCGACATTCTCCACCGAAGTTGAGTTGCTTCGGGGTCCCTGATGGAGGCGAGTCTGACTCGCCGCGAAGATTGCTCCTTAGCCAGTATATCGTCTGCCGTGTGGGAGTTCACAGAGCAATGCGCGATATACTTTTGATGCGACTCGAGTAGATGCTCTCGCCTCCTAGGAAGACATGGACAACCAGACAAAGCATGAGCTCTCACTTGCGGCCTTCACAAGCCGTTCGTAGCATTCTTCGTCGACGCCGAGCTCTCACATAACGATGCCCTAGCGTTCTTGGCGTCAAGGCCTCCACCGTGTGACTCTTATCTTGAAGAATCGGATAGGAATCACTCGCACAGGAAAGGAGGGTCATGCTTACTATTAGATTGCGGCACTGGCCGCTTAGGTGGGACGAAATTGGTGACTGTCAACAATAGTATTAGGAGCGCCGCTATCGGAGCAGTGACAGACCTACATCTAACCCCAAGAACTGCCTCGAGTGTCGATACAGCATTTTGTAAAGTCGACTCTATCTGGTCCAACCGGTCCACCACATTCGCCTGATGAATGGCAATCCGCTTGTTATGATCTGCTGCACGATTGACCTGATAAGCAGGGCCCCTTGGAATTCACTGAGCCGACATACGAGCCTACTTGCTCGTCCAGTTCGTCGACGATGCCTTCCCATTTATCCGATCCATTAGCGACTATTCCCCGGGGTTTGAGGAAATCATAACGACGGTAGAATTGACAGAATCGGGTGGCTGATTCTAGATCAGAGAACATACTCGACCTCAGCATAACACCTGAATGAAGAAATTCAGTCAGCTACTGCACGGTCATCTATTGGAGCGATGAGAATGGCACATGCGAAACCAAATCCACTGCAAGGCCGCGACTACATATAACAACAGGTGAAACTTGGAATTGGGTAGATTTTTGCAATCACCGATAGGCGAGAGAAACGACAAGGGTCTTACGCAAGTCGACAGTCTTCTTCGCACTCATGGCTTTGAGTGCTTCAATGAGGACGCCTCTGCGCGGTAGTCCCCACAGGGACCACAGAACCCTCGACGCGTAGTAGTCTATAGTCTCCATGACGATGGACTGGGCCGTCTGATGATTCTCCACAGCATTCCGAACCTTCCGGGAAATAACCATGGAAATCTAGGGTGATACAAGCGACAGTCACCACTAAATACGTCTCGACCATGATAGCGAGGAACAGCTGCAAAACGCAGAAGTACACGAGGACCACATACACTACGATGTAGAGGAAGATGCTCCTGCCAGACGATCCAATGGATAAGAACTGACTATAGCGATTGATGATTCACCAGTCATTCTCCCAGGAGTCGAACCATTGACCGCTGGACAGTATATAGAACTGCGTCCAGAGGGTGGCGGAATAGGTTGAGAACTCATCCATGATGCCTCCGAAACTGAGCCAGGCGATAAGTCCCAAACCAAAGTAAAGTACCTAAGGTATTGTCTTGAAGCGAGCATGGTCCCCCGAAGTCCTACAGCGAAGGAGAGGGAGAAATTAACTATCTCGCTTTGGGCGGAGCGGAGAGTATTTGTGAAGAGAGCAACTCGAGGGTGGGCACTCATGCTGGCGATCATTCGGGTGAGGATTGAGTAGAGGCAGATCTGTACAGCGAACTCGAGCCACTCTCGTAGTCGATGGTAGTGGATAATCTGAGGAAGCCAATGGGCAGCAGGTCTGTGCGAGTAACAAGACCGACTCGATCTGTCATTCGTTGGAGCTCCGCAAAGTTGCTCTCTTCCACGGAGGTTCCATTGCCCCATGGTATATCGAGGAGCCCATCCAAGGTTGAATCGAAAACGCTTGGTATTATAACCCAGTATGAAATCTAGACAACAGAATATAGATGATGTCGCAGGGTTTGTTGCTTCGGCGAGGGGTTTGTAGTTCATTTTATATTCTCATTCTTTCCCCATTCCGTCGAATGGTTCACGTACCGTAAAGGAGAACGTAGAAGCCACGCATGCTATCGACCGCGTGTTCTGGCGGAGACTTCTATGCATGGATGAGAGGGGAGAGAGGGAAGCGATGCAGGATGCAGGTCTTACACACAAGGTTAACGTGATCATGACAAAGATAGATACAATGACATCAAACTCGTAGTAGAGCTCCTTCACTGCGGCCTTTGTGAACCCGCCCGATCCGGTCTTCCGGATCAACGAGGCAAAGTCGATGGCCAACAGGTAGATACATGTAACGTAAGCCAGGACGACGCTAGTAACCCAGCCTGCCATCCTGAAGGATTGATAGGCTAAACGGAATCCTCTCCTTCGTGAGTCCCACTGGTCTGTGGTGATCCTCTTGAGCGTATACAGCTGCCACTTCCCTGGTGCTGAAACTTCATGCCACTCCACAAGGAAGAGACCGAGCGACCCCTCGTCAAGCGACGGGTCCTGTTAAACATGCTCTACCTTCTAGGCTGACGTAGGAGTCTCACAGGCTGACTGTAGAAAGGAGCAAGTAGCCTGATATCAGTACTAGCGATGTCGACAATATGTGGGTCAAGTTCTATCTCCCGGAGATACCCTAAAACGTTCACACCTGAACTCAATACCATTCATCACTTGCGCGTCCACATGCCCTCACCCTGGACATCGCCCGAGCGACAGAGGAAGGAGAGGCCCGGGTAACTGAGACAACTGATAACGCTTTGTTACACTGTATAGTGTTTACACTACTACGATGAGGCACGTGGCGAAGAAAGACTCCCGTACCGACCTACGAGTTGTTGTCGTTGAGTTTGCTAAGCTGCTGATCCTCGATCAAGTCGAGGATCTCTCCAGTAATCCCGTCGCAGTACTGTCGCGTTGGGAAAGTGGCATGTTGTGTCAGAAGGGGCGGTCCCAGCAAGCATATGCCCTTGTGATGGGTCCTTGCATCGGTTCCATCTAGATCCCGTCCGCTGATGAAGTCCTCGAAAGGGAGACCGTACTTCATGAGACTATCCATCTCGGATGGCTCTGTTCGTCCTGGAAATACCTTCGAGCTCCCGTTGCTGGCTGACGTCAAGTTCAGGTGCCCAACGAAGCAGCTCATCAAATCTGTCGTGATAGGCCACGTATTCACCGGTGAATCTCCCATCCGAAAATGGGCCAGCTCGGTGTCGATACTCACGACTATGTTACTCCCCGCGTTGAGTTCTTTGCCGGGAGTATGTCGCATAGAAACGTTACCCCTGGAATCAAACACTTCAAGGCCCAGTACTGAGAGTAGGAGGCACAAGCGACCCATAGGGTCGATGCCTCAACGGTTGGAATCTCCGTCCTCTCATCAAAGGTCGCGAGGATAGTGACGCCGTCACCAGCGGTCGGAACCAAGACGGACGAACCATATCCCAGTGCCTTCCCAGCGGGGATAGCGGCGAATGGTTGGAACTTGCGGAACAACCGAGATAGATGAGTCAAAGATTCTCTGATTTGAGACACTGAGCTGGCAGCGCTTCGCTCCTCTGGATCTGTCAGCAAGTTCTAATTATGCAGTAGTTGTCCTACTCTCACTCAAGTGCTCGTGGATCGATAACCGGATGAACCTGTGAGGCCCCAACTGTAGTCCGGCCGAAGCGAAGATGAAAACCAGGATAAAGAGCGACATGAAGATGATGAACCTGAAGAATCGGTGCACATCACGGGATGAAATACATATTTCGGCCTTCTTAGCTTAGTTGGTAGAGCACCCGCTTAGTAAGCGGGAGGTCGTCGGTTCAACTCCGGCAGAAGGCTCTTTTACATTTAATGATTTGAGAACATTTCTTGTTGTTTCTCGACGTAATCCGTGACCACCCGTTGCAAGTTGATTCTACCTTCCTCCGATCGTGTGGAAACACCTTTCCAATTCCAGCCGTTCCATGAGCAGTTCTCGATCGAATCGATAGAAACGTAACCTGCGAAATTGAGTTCTTGGTAACCCTCTAAGAGGCATAGTTGTGCCGCGGCAATGATGTAACATAATTCTCCTAATGAGCGTTTGCTAGGGCAGTGTCTACAGAGTCGTCAGGAAGCGTTCTCATACACACTACCTGAAATGCTTCTGAATATAACTAGCGGCCCTATTGGTTTTTGCTCTCGTCTCTGCCATCCTCTCTATTCCAGCATCACTAATCTCCCCAATGTGCTTTCGGAATTCACTCGGAACTCTGCGGAGAGAATACCAGAGGTTTTTAGATGTTTCTACTCCTTACTCACCGTGCTAAAGTACGCATCCCGATTGGAGTCTCTCCACGAGATCGATCCCCCGCCTGTAGCGACCACATGACCCACCAGTTACGCAGGTACTGCCATACGCCAGTCTTTGCAGACTGCACGAGCACATTCGAGCCTTCTTGCTCCACAGGTAGCTCTCTCTCACCCCATGGAGCGGTCATAGCAAGCCTCCAACGGTTTACTCCACAATCTCTAATAGCCCCATATAACTTGCAACTCAACAGCAACCTCTTTGAAGAAGAGGGAGATTACTACAGTGCAGACATAGCCACGAGAGTGCGATACAGATAGCTGGCCATTACTGCCAAGTAAATCAGAGTTGAGATATAGTCCAACACTACACCGAACCATATTACAACGAATAAATGCAATCTCATAAAGCAATAGCAGCAGTAGCAGCACCGTCAGTAGTAGCCATGACCTGAACTCGCTCTCCGCTCTTAGCGTCATGTACAAGCGCAAGCCTCGTTCTCGACGAAAGCGTATAGACAACACAGTGATAATGGTAGTATCAATAGAAACTCCCACGAAGCAATTAAGGAATAATGATCTCTGCTCGCGGGCAGCGGCTATCACAATCGAAAGGAATAATAAGTAGAAGAAGAAGGACAGTAAGTGTGGTATAGCAAACAACCTATATAGTTCCCTATTACTAATCAGTTTCAGCACGAGCAGAAAAAAGAATATTCTTTGCATCACATGTTCTGCCTCGGCCCCAACAATAAACTACGAGCAAGTGTCTTCACATTATGAGGCTATGTACAGGACCTTTGTCCAAAGTAAACGACATAACCCTAGTAACCAACGCTTACTCCTATCATCACCAACAGACACACAAGTAGCAAAGGGATAATACCACTACATACCCCTAAGGCGTTATTCATCCTTATCAATTAGGCATAGCAGTAGAGACAGACGATACGAATCCTCATAGAGCAAGCTACATGACCTGCCCTAAACTAGCAGCTGATACAACCGCGTCACCAAGGAAGGAGGCAACCCCCACTCTGTCACCCCAAGAGTCACCATGACCCACAGAAGTGAATAACCTAGGACCTTCCTCCCCAGTGTTATGTGTGGTGTCCCCCAGCTCTATAATGATATCCTCATCATCAAAGTCATCATCATCTTCATCATCAAAACAGTCAGACTCGCAAGACGAGTCACTGCTATCTGATGAACAATCCGATTCGTCCGAGAGCTCCGAGAGACACTCATCGTCGCTGATATCATCATCGTTATCACCATCCTGTTCATCCCGTAATGACACTTCCTCTTCTTCACGATGACCTCTGCCGCATGCACGACCGAGGCCCCCACTAGTTTCGCCGTCGTGGGCCTTCAAGCTGGCAAAGGTTGGGGGCAGACAGAGCGGCGTTGGATCCTCAGGCAGCATCGCAGTCGGCAATGAACTTGAAACCACGACACCGGGCTCACGCTGTTTCATGAACAGGTTAGAGCCATCTCTACCAGTCGTTATCACAAGACGCAAACCAGACGCCTTGAGAGGACCTAAGCCGGATCAATTAAAGTGAGAAAAGCCTGATCCCGGAAATACCAGAGGGACTCGTCTGTGAAGCCGAGCTTCTCCTCCTCCTTCTAACTCCATTGGGACTGGGTATTCCACAATAGGCGCAGAAGGCTACAAAAGGAGACAACACATGCTCCTCCACAACACAACGGAAGCACACAATTCTAGCTAGACGCGAGCACAGCAAGTCGTACCTCCCCCAGCCACAGTAAGCTTGTGGCACCGACGGCAATTAGTCCACTGCCCGAACACACTGGCTACACTTTCAGCTGAGCCACCCTTCACAACTTCATCGTTGTTAGGTGGTGAAGTCGTGTTGGGTTCTCCATGAGCTTCCTTCTCCGTGGATACACCTAATACGGCATACTCTGTGATGTTGTTGACAGCAGTAGCAAGATCTTCAATAACGACTGGGGCGGCGGGAACTAACGGCGGTAGCACATCTTGAAAACTCATTAGCGGCAAGACTCTGCAGCAACGACAAAGTGGCCATCACCCTGTATAAAACAACAATCCTGGTCCTCGGAAACATGCAAGGAACACACTAAGAGAGAGGCTCTCAGTCTTCATCAACTAACCGCTCCAAACTTCGAACCTTCATATGCGCCAACATCGCTACAATGAAACAAGTAGCAAAGCACATACCATCACAGAGTGAACTACATTTAAACTGGGACTTATGGATCTCTGCTTGGACTTCATCTAACGTGTACTGTTCGATAGGGAACTCGTAGTCCATACCATCTTGCATCTTGAAATGGGCCCTCGCTGGCGTATCATAGCCATAAAGCTCATACGAAGTCTGATCATCATCTATTCACAGAAGAGGGCCTCGAATGACTACCTTCAGCTGAGGGAACTTCCTCTTTATCTTGTCACTCTGCATATGCATGATCAGCCGTCTAGCCGTCTCCGTCCGAGCCCTACCAGGGTTGTACCTTTAGGCACATACTCAACGCTCTGTGATAGAGGCCGTGGACTACCCGACATGAACGCTCTCTACATAGGCAAGGACATCCAGCTTGTGGAAGACCTTATACCTCATTTAAGGAGAGAGCGTCTGATGAACCAACTCCTACAACAAACAGTGTGCGAAAATGTGCACATGGTCAACTACATGTGTTGCCGACAATATGAAATGTAGGGAATTTCTCATTGGTTTTTGAGCACTTCTACCCGAATTTGTAAGTGAACTCCTATAATTAGTGAGGAAGCTCTAGAACCCAGCTGAGAGAGGCGAATTCATATTCCAACGCTAACAACGAAGCCCTACCGTTCCCCCAGCACCCCATACACGACAACAACTAATTTCAGAAACTTCTAATAAAAATGCCAATACCACACCCGGGCGAACCATGCATCATATACGAGAAAGCTCATTCTGTAGGATACAGCGTCGGCCCTTGGTAACTGGCGTGATCCAATGCTGTAACCTCTCCCCTCGGAAAAGGACCATGTCCCCTCTACCCAGTGGCACTTCATACCTTTCCTCCTTAGAACACTTGAAACAGTTGAGACCACCAGTGAAGTCAGTGCCAGGAGTAGACAACATGCACACAAGAGTCACCAGAGAGTAGTTGTCCACATGCTTTTCTATCGTGCCGTCTCCTATGCTCGTGTCATAGACTATGTACTCCATCTCTGGATAGGAGTGCTCGTACTCATCCAAAACACCCCAGAGCTGATCAGACGCGTATTTACTCGCCGCCAAAATCTTCAAGTACAGGCCGGGCTGCAATAGCCTGAGGAAGCACTACTTTATGGGAACCACCATCAAGAACTGAGTACCTCATTTGGACCTCGACCCGATAGGCTATATGCTTGTACTCAAGGTTAGCTTTACGGTCCTCTATCTTCTCAACAGAAGCATGAGTAGCAGCGCCGACGACAAGCGCTATCTCCGATGCAGAGAGGAACTCCTACGATACCGAGTATACGGAGTAAACGGAACACTGTTGTACTACTGGTAAAACGATAAAGTCTCTGTGACTTTTCGGGGATCTGAATATTCTACAAGTAGAGTCAAATCGGTTGAAGGCATGACCATTGACGAGCGCTCCGAGACGCTGGTGGGACAGTCTCAGTCGGTAGCCCTTGAGAGAAAATGGAGGAAGACCTTCTATCACACGTACACGCCTGACGATACCAGCCACACTCAGCCACAGCCAGGATTGACTTGTGTATTACTTCGGTGGGGGCCTCCTGGCTCTGCTAACACTAACAACGTGGTCCTCACAAGAGGAAGTACTACACGAGACCTTACCGCCCTCGAGTGAGTCCCTAATAACTAGATAGTCTCATAGACTCTCGTCGAGGATCCCACAAACGGTACCTCTTGGACTGTTGGCCGTTGTACGAAGAGTCATCACTGTCTTCCGAGGAGCAGGAGGAGCAGGAGGACGATGATGACGATGAACAACAGCTCGAGAGCTCCTCAGCTGGAGAGATATCCTCAGTGATGTGTGCTGCCGACCATAGCATTCTGCCTGACACCACCGAGGAGCTTCAGCTATTCATAGACCCCTGCTTACTGGTGGTAATCAAAGGCTTCAGCTGGACTAGTCGGCCCGTCACATAGTCGGCAGCTGGCTCGACTCCCCTCAGAGTGCCAGGCATCCTCTGCACTATGTCCTCCAACCTCGTTGCTCTATCAGAGGGTGAAGTGCAGACTCGCTGGTCGGTATGGGAAGGAGGAGATGAACACATCATACAACAGAGTTGGGATACTATAATACCATTTCCCTCATCAAACACTCCTATGGACCGTTCTGTAGATGATAAGTGCTTTACAATTGGGGCCTCGAGTATTCCTGCAGCATAGGAGGTCCAGGATGCTCAAAATTGTTGTTTGAAAAGCCAACTACCCGCACAGTGCATTCGCTAGCTAAACCAAGCCTAGTTGCAATTAGGTAGAGCAAGTGCACTATGAGCTGTCGCCTTGCAAGGGCTTGCGCCAGTCTAGATGGATCCCACTAGCACTCTCCACTGTGCCAAGGACATGCACCATCGGTGCTGTGTAGGAGGAGGGTCTTGACACAGTGACTACGACCAGTTTTATATACAAAGCAACCCGAATAGAACTGCATTCCCTCTCAAGGGACATAGTCTTGAAAGGACTCCTTATTGGGGAGTGATCAATGCAAGCTCTACGGTGCTGGACTAAAGGCAAGCAGCTTCTCGTCACTGAGGATTCGTCATAAGGCTATGATGAGTAATAATAGGGAGTAGTCCCAGTATTAGGGAAGCAGCGGAGCTAGAGCGCAAGATCGAACGAAAAAGGTCCTGAATAATGTAATGTGTTTGGTTTGAACCGACGACCTGAGAACAATCTTGAGATCTTCCCATTCCTCTACCCCTCTGCCCGCTATCGTGTGGATACTGATCAGCGCGGCTCTTAGGAATGGGGGCAAAGCGGCAGACTAACCCACACTTCACACAGAGTGCAGATACGGAAAGTACGCGACTTACGATGAAGTTGATGATGGACTCTGATTTATGGTTAGGTGTCTCAGGCTGAGACACCTATCCATATCTGAGATTCTCAGCCGTGTTGTTGTCGAACTAGGGTCAGGCTCCGTTGGATCCATGACGTTGACTATGTCATGCATGAAATGAGGCTACTTGTTTCAGAGTAATTGTTAATCTTCAATGGTCAAGACTCCCACTACTCGTGAGTTCGTATGCGAACTTAGCAGCTGCATGGCAACTGAGTAGTGAAAGTAACAGCACAAGCACTCAAGTAGCGAGTATATATACGGACATATCAACCCGTTTGATTCAAAAACCATGCAATGGCATCGATGCAAGTCAGTCGAGCGGCTTGAGTCAAGCTGACCCGGCGTATATGTGTTCCCCCCCTCAACCCCGGGAAGTATGATTGCTGCACTTGGGTGGATACGCTCTAACCCTCCATCTAGCGAGTCCACATACTATGTCAGTTTGTTGACCACCTCAGGTGAGACTATGTAGGGCTATCAGCATTACTGTGACGAATTTCATCATCGAATTGACCGCTCTTGCTATCGCATCTATCAGCTCATCTTTATATGCTCTCTTCCCAACATCTACTTATGGCAGTACTCGATCAATGAGGGAAGATACTATTGGGGTGCGTCTCACACGGGACACTATCGCCGCTGATATACTCGTTGTGTCGTAGGCTGTGGAGCTAAAAGTATAATGTCTCGGATAGTAATCTACAGTGCGTGCCAATTTGATATGCAAATGCGATAAATGCGCGTTTTTTTTTGAAATTAATGATAATCGCTCTGATACTTCGCACATACAGTGTAAACATTGCTACAAACATATACTGTGAGAAACGTTGTAATGTAATGCGAAGTATGTAACGCCTGTTGCTGTATGAAATATATTATTATAAGCGTGCCCTAGTTGAGGTCGTGGTCACTGACTTCCTTTCGCTGATGGCCACGACCATCGAAATTGTGTGAGTAATTATGCCTCGCTGAGGAAATTACAGGATTGTAGGGTAAGTTGGATCTTGAGGCTGGTTTACTCGAAGGTGTGGATGCCCAAGGGCTCAGACCATGCCTTTGCTGGTTATTCTCAGCGAATTGGCAGCCAGTGAGTATTGTCATCAACTATGCAGTTTCTATCCTTTCTGTATATGGATGGTGTCCACCCCGTCACCATCCTCCATATTATCGTATGATTTCTATTCAGCAGTGCTAGCCGGTTTAGCAGCTTGTGCCTGCTTTTATGCGGTCCTACTGCCAATAGGATCCCTTTCAGGGCTATCAGTAAGATCTTGTATAGGACTCTCGTTGAGAAGCATCATTCCTGCGCGGCCTTTGTGTTGTAGGTATTAGCTCCCGTCTGGGCCGGCATCATTACTCATCTAGATGTACGGACTACCGCCACGTGGTGCTTCAAGAGCATCGCGGCTGCTGTCATCGGAGTCGTCGTGGGTATTGGGGTCGGCTCCTTTGTTCGTGCCATAGTCTCGGCCGATTTGGTACAGTACGTGGGTGTAGTAGTTATGATACCATTTGCTATGCTCGTGGCCCTCAGCGAGCCTTCGACTGGCTGTAAGCTTGCGAGCGTCTACCGCTACGACGTGGCGCTGGTGACCGCATATGTAGTCGTTGCATTCGGCCCCGGCGATTTGTTCATCCGAGCACTTGTAATTTTTCTGAGTTTTGCTGCGGGTTCATTGGTACCGTGGATCCTCACACTGTTCGTTAACGCTGCTTGGGAGACCCCTGGAGCGACAGCCCCGGCCCTGCCAGCATTCGCGATTCGCGCTGCCAACTTCTTTGAGATGCTGTCCAGCTTAGCAATGACAGGGGAGAGCCAGGCTGAGTGGCTCGATAAGGAGCGACTTGAATTTGAGAAGGTGTGGAGAGAAGCATTGAGTGTTGTGGACATGGGCGCCCACATGCGAGCAGTCATTTATCGTATGGCTGCTGAGCTCTTTGCTATGCGGAAAACTATACGGGAAGGCCTATACAGCGACGCCATTGTGGAGATTATGTGGAATGCATTGTTGTCGGACATTATTGAGTTGCGGTTGCAAGTAGTATTCTGGCTGAGAACGTTGACTAGAGCGAGGAATCGAGACCCCAAGGAGATGGAGGGACCTCACTTGAAGGAGAGTGCGGCGAAGCTGGAGGCATTGCTTTTGGAGAAGTCATTGGAGTATAGTCGTATGCAAGTGTCGGGGCGGTCGAGGATAGTGCCTGCAGAGGATGTGGTGCGCTTTCAGTATGCATGCTCAGCTATGACCAGGTTTGCCGTGCTGGTGCAGGACTTTCATGATATACAGCGGGAAAAGGAAGAAGAAATGGACAGATGTCGTGGAATTATGGTAGGAGACTAATTTTGTGGCGCGCGGTCAGAAGTGGCATGTTTTCGTCTTAGGGGATGAGTAGCGTTGTGGAGTACTTGAAGCGTGTCTCGAAGTATTGGAAGAACTGGCTTCGCAGTCCGTGGTTTTCTAGAGGACCTTTTAGCGGTAAAATATCATCTCGGCTGGCGTTCCCAGTTCGTCTTGGCCTCTCTCTCACCGTAGCATGTGTACTCATCATCGCCTGGGCTAAGGCAGTGCCCTCTATGGCCCCCCATGCCCTTTGGGGCGTCTTACCTGTTATGTTTTGCCTGGTCCCTACTGCTGGAGCATCTCTGGTTAAGGGCAGTCGGCGGCTGGTGGGAACTATACTGGCGTCTGGTATCGCCATTGCATGTGTTGCTATTCATCCGCATAATAAGGAGGCGTTCTTTATCGAACTTTTCGTTATAACGTTCGTTGGTAAGCTAGCCAGTTTCAAGCCTAAAATTGGCTATGCTGGTTTAGTGTTCAGCTTCACGTGGACGATAATTGCAATCATGCCAGCGACCTTCGATGGTGATGAACCGTTCCAGTCGGTGCTGAAGTCGGCTCTGTGGCGGATGGCCCTCACTAGCACAGGAGTTGCAGGGGCCACAGTGATGTCGTGGATTGTTTTCCCAACGTTTTCGACTTCTCGAATGGAGCGTTTGACAGCGTGGGAATTGGTCTCGCAAGTCAACTTGGTCACCACTGCGCTGGAGCATCTGATAGGAACTCACCAGCCAGTGGATGGCTCGGGCCAGGAGGAGCTTGGGGATGTCCTTTACCTTTCTAGTGCCGAACGACATGCCTCGGAGTCGGATGCCAGGGCGGAGGCAACTGTGCTGAAGAAAATCAGAGCGGTGGGGCTCTCCACATTACGAGTGTTGGACGTGCAAGGGGATGTGGACCGGCTGGGTAGAAGCGCTATTGTGGCTCATGTTGCGATGACTGACTGCGCCGCTCTGATTGAGGAACCAGCTGCCGAAGAGTTACTGGAGCCCTTGAAAGGCCTTCTGTCGGGCATAGTGATGGCCCTGAAGGATTCTGTTTCGAGAGTGGTATTGTTCATAGTGGACACGAGTAACCTCATGCCAGAGGGACTGAGGACTTCAGCACACATGCGAGACCCTGGAGTCCAGATGCAACAGACATACGACGCTTTTGTGAGGCTGAGGGAGAAGCTTATTACTGTACCGCTGGATGGCAACTCAGACCTGATGGCTAACGTCCTCAGCTCTGGTGGTATTCGCTTCTACCATGCTATCTATACTCTGTCTTTATTCATAGAGGACTGGCGGGACATCGAGTCTTCCCTGCGCGGGGTCGACGGGGGGCTTGTGGGGTCTGTGGATGGCGTGGGTTGTGTAGGAGAAGGCATTGGGAATTTTTCGTAACGCCTCCCTTGATTTTTTGCGACGTCTTTGTTCCCATCAGAGACGCCTGATTTGGTTTCACGTGTAATTTTGAGAGATTGTCATTGCCGCTGTTGTGTTCACTGAGGGCGATTGAGCCAGTGCCAGGTTTCTCGATTTTCTCATTGGATCAATTTCCCTTTTATGTTCGACCAAAGTTCCGCCATTCCGATTCGGAAACTCCTCATTAGCGTATGAGGGCTGGCTTTCTCAGGCCTGGAGGTTGTGGAGTTAGAATTACGGTAGTATCAACTCCAGTGTTGGAATATCTGTTTGCTTCCCTCGGCGGACTGTAATTTCAGAAATTTACATACGAAGTCGGGTGTAAGTGTACAGAAACCAGTGATGATTTCCTCAAATTTTCCTCAGAATTTCCGCAAATGTCACCTACACATGTAGTTGACCATGTGCATATTTTCCCACACCGATCAACTCCTTATGTTTCGTTGAGACATGGTTCACTCACACCTGCATAAACCTCAGATAACTTCACTTATGCCGGGCATTTAAATCCAGCCAACCCCAATTTCGAATGAACTTTGGTGATGAGGAGCTCTCCTGGGAGTGAGAGAGTAGTATTAAGTTTTGTAGAGCTCCGGGATGATTTATAACATCCAGCTTGCATTTAAAAGGGTCGGAAGTTGCGATTTGAACTTGTAAGCCCTGGGCCCAATTTCAAAGCTTGTAATTTATGTTGAACACATCGAATTTAAAAATTCATGGCGAGTGGCATTTCTGCATATTTCTGTGAAGCAAGGACGAGAACAGAAGTTGCACTTTAGAAGAAGTTTGAAGGGCTGTAATCGCCCATGGTTAACCTGAGCTGTACGTCTGCCTTTTTATTAGCATTATACTGCCTCAACGTGCTTGACCAGGTGTTTGTTGCGTTGCCGCCTTGTAGTCCTGTATTGGTGTGTTCTATCCTTCGAAAAAGAGTGAGGTTTTGTGCTATTGACGGTGGGGTTGGTTGGGTATCGACCTCTACTCCAGTACTTGCTTTCGCTCGGCTTGTTCCTCAATGACTAAGGAGGGCTTCAGCCCAGAGTACACCAGGTTCCGGCTTCTAGACGCCCTCTACGCTGGTTTTCTTACATGCGTGGTGTCCTCTATTCAATTCATACCCATTACTAAGAATCACTTTCAGGCTCAGCTATTGGTAGTGCGGGATGATTCATTTTTCGTGGGGTTATGTTTTGCTTTTGTTGTTCAGGCCCTCGCGACGGTTTGGGCGGCTATTGCAAGCACGCTAGACTATCACAAGGCCATTACTGATTCGTGGAAGATCTACTTGGGGAGTCTTATGGGTGGCACCGTCGCAGTCATCGGGGCTGCCGTTGTCGTTGCGTGCAACGGCGGGAAGTACAACCCTCTGTGGGGTAGTCTGTTCGCGTTGCCGTTTTGCTTCCTGGGATCCTGTATGTACGTTGGAAAGATGTCGGAGGCTTTATCGTGGGTGAGCTTCGTGGTTAGGCTATACAGTGTCGCGACTTTCGCAGGGGAGTCCCTTCCCTTCAAGAAGATGGTTTTTACTGTGGTCATGGGTTTCATAGCTGACATTATACCGGTTTTGGTGACGGGTGGTCTGCATGCTCTGGGGCTGCTGCCACGGAAAGGGCCGCCACCGTTTGACGCCTTCGAGGTGGCGATCCGAGACTTTGTGGAGGCCAGTGTTATCTTTGGAATGGAAGTTGGTGATCATAAGAAGGACCTGACTCGGCGACAAAGGGCAATGCATGGTGCGATGAGCGCGGCTCTACCAACAGCTAGTCGAAGCTTGCAGCTGATCATGTTCAGAATGACGGCAGCGCTGGATGGCTTCAACACAACGTGTTCGGTTGGACGAATTGACTCAACGATTAGTCGAGAACTGTGGCAGCCACTACAGGTGGATCTACGCTTGCTCTGTTCGAGAGCATGTTGCGCCCTGGACGGCACTCCCAAGGGCTTGGAGGAGGCACGGAGGCTCCGGGTAGAGAGTACAGCAGTGAAGAGACGGATAAAGCAGATGTTGATCTCCTATACTAAGAGGCTGGTTAAGCATGAGGGATGGCAGTGGTTGGTGACGGGAAGGGAGCTTTCGAGAGTCGAGGCCGCTTTGGTGGCGATACCACACTTCGCTGAAGCAGTGGCAAACTACTGTGAAGAGAAGCCGGGAGGTATACGGAGAATTAGACGCAGGGATTATGTAATTTCCGAGGACTTGTGTTCTGCCAAAGTCGATGTCAGGTTCCGTTGCCACCTTTTCTGATGGACTTCGGCACTTGGTGGAAGAAGCCGTTGTTGCCACAGATGCCAGTGTGGAGGTTCCTCGCGTTTCCTCTCCGTTTCGTGTTAGCTGTACAGTTGCTGCTGTGGCCAGTGCTGGGCTTGTCTCAGAAATATCCTTCTCTGGCGGTGCATGGTTGGTGGGTCGTATTAGTAGCTGTGATATGCTCCTTCCCTGAAGTGGGGCCTACGATAAGCAAGGCCCTCAGAAGGCTTGCGGGGGTTGTTGTTGGCGGCATATTGGCGGTGTTGGCCATCGAAGCGAACCCGGGTAACGTGGTGGCGTTGATGTTAGAGCTCTTTATTGTCACGTGCGCCGCAAGGTTCTATACGGGGTCGGCCAAGCTTGGGTATGCTGGTTTGCAAATGGGAGTCACGTTTGCCATCATGGGCTTCGCTGATAGCATAGCGGTGTCGCTGACTCAAACACGGAGAGAAATTTTCGCCGCGGAAAGATTCCTTTTTACCCTGACTGGCCTCATCGGGTCGGCGGTGATCCAAGTCGTGGCTTGGCCATCGTTTTCTTCACGGTCACTTGCTCGTGCAACAGCAGCTGAGTTGAAGGAGATATCCACGGTGGTTTCGACGGGCATATTGGAACTACTGTTGCGGCAGCCGGATGACAGGGTCAGCGCTGGAGGGGAAAATGGGAGCGACGCCGAACTCAAATTACTGAGTCTAGACGAGGAAAGACGTGGGAAAGTTGCTTCAGTGCGAGAAGAGGTTGCATTCTTCCGTATGCTGAAGATTGAGACTTGTAGTGGTAGTGTTAGTGGAAGGAAACTGCTGGCCGGCCAGGAAGCAATAGGGCGGGCGCGCACGAGCGCCATCACGGCTTATGAGGGGCTCAAGGCGTGCGGTGTCCATATGAGCAGTTTCGCGGCTAGTGTGCTTCTACTTCCAGTACGGTCGCGACTCTCAGAGCTGGCGGAGGCTTGTGAAGTGTCGGGGCAGCGGTTGTCCAGAGTAGTGGTGGAGGCCTCTTCGATAGATGAAGCTCGTCGAGCATGCCAAGAGATCGTGGATGCAACCATGGCACTGATTGCCACTTTCGAGGGAATTCGTATGGAACTACTCTCCCAGCAAATGTGGTCAAGCAGGGCGGAAGATGAGGACATTTCTTCGACAGCGATGGTGGAGGCTCTTGCATACGGCGGTGGGCTTGGACTACATATAGTTATACACGTCCTTGAGGCATTTGTCCGCGACTGGGCAGATGTCGCGAGAATACTCCTTGACTGCGATATAGGACTCCCACAAAATTATCTAAGTCGTTCTGGTCGCCCCGAAGGAATCCATGATATGAAGTTGGTTATTGGTCGGAGAACTCTATCGGCCATGTGAGCCAGTAGCCTGTAGTCATTTTTGCACGTTGTTGATCTACCTTGTCACTGGCTTGACCAGTGTGTAATTCTCTTTGATTTTTTCACGTACATCAAGCGTGTATGCTTCTTCCTTGAACACGTTGAGTAGGATTTTTTACGCCGGCAGTTGTTAGGTTTCAGCGTTTTGGGCGCGATATTGCTGTGGTGTCCCCTCCTCAGAGAGTTCTTTCATGTCTTATAGTCCCAACTAGACATGTCCTGGGCCGCATCGAGTTATGTTATTCCCCAGTTCCCACGGTATCAGCTGCTCAACGCTCTTTATACAGGTGTCGTGGCCTGCCTGTGTGCTATACCGCAATTCATGCCGCTCTTGGAAGACAGCCTCAACAGTCACCTTTACGTAAAACCAGTGTTGGAATATATGTTCGGTATCCTCAGCTGAGTTGGGGAATGTATTTATCAATTTATATATAGGAGTTTACACACGAACAGTGTACAGAAATCAGCATAAGCATTTCGGAATTTCCTCGGGATTCTCATATTCTCAACACACACATAGTTGACCACATTCGTATTTTCTCGCCCGGCTTGAGACGCTCAAGCTGGGGAAGGTTCTGTGTTGACCTCTTTTCTCAGGCGTTGGCTATAGTATGGTCGTTGAACACGAGTTCGCTGGACTTCCCTACGGCTCGTGCTATGTCGTGGAAGATCTTCATGGGAAGTTGCGGAGGAGCGTGCCTGGCGAGCGCTGTTGTATCATTCGCTACTGTCCTGAACCGTGGTATTTATAATCCCTTCTGGGGTACTCTATTGGCTATGCCCGTTTGCTTTGCTGTGGCGACAGGACAACGGTCCAAGTTCGTTAATGTGTATTCGTATATAAGTTGCTTGCTGAGGATGTACAGTGTGGTGACTTTTGGTGGCGCCCTGCCCTTCGTGAAGATCTTCTCGGAAATGCTCGCTGGGTGTATTGCTGGTTTTGTACCACTAACTCTAGTGACTATACTCAATTCTTTCAACTGGCTACCCCGCAGCCAGCCTGACCCATTGCCGCTCTATGAGCATTCCTCCACGAGTTTTCTGGAGTCTTCTATATGTTTTATCCTGGACGGCGAAAGGCACCGAGCTGAGCTCGAACGGAAACTTCAGAAATTGTCGAATTCACGTCGCGCTGTACTGTCCAGTACGACTAATAACGCCCTCAAGCTGTGCGTATTCCGAATGACGGGCTTCCTGGACTGCCTGAGAGTCTCCTGTACGTTGGACGCCTTCAGTTCGGCGGCGGTGAAGTACTTCTGGGAGCCCGTACAGACTGATATGTGGTATCTCGTTTCGGGCAGCATTGCACTACTTCGCGACGGGCCTGAGCGATACGATCCTGACGAGTTGGAAGAGGCCGGGAAGCGCCTTCGAATACAAATAAAGGAGACGATGATGAACTATAGTAGGGATGTTGCTGATCGGAAGTCTGTCTTGGTATCGGCAAGAGAAATGGCTCGCGCTGAGTCGGCTATGTTGGCCACTCCACGGTTCTCGATTCTCGCGGCGGAATATGCTCGCTTGAAGAGTTCTGAAGGGAAGACTTTGAGGACTACTGAGAGCTATGTAAAGAAGTTATCAGTTGTGCATTATTATAACTCCTTTTCCTGTGTCAGATCCCGTTGCCCATATGGCTGCGACATCCATTGGCGTGGGCTCGTCAGCCGCTATACCCTCCGGTGACACCTACTAGTGAGAAGGTCTCCTTTCCTCTGAGATTGTGTATCACACTCACTATAATACTCCTGTCTATACTCGCTATTGGTACCCAATACGAGATTGTGAAGACCGAGGGGTACTGGATCGCTGTATCAGCGATCACGTGTTTTCTCCCGACCCTCGGTGCTACTCTCGGTAAGGGTTTCCGTCGTCTCATGGGAGCCCTCTTGGGCGGCGTGCTGGCTTTGATCGCTGTAACAGTTCACCCCAACAACAAGGATGCGTTTATGCTGGAGCTTTTCACAGTTGCGAGCGCGGCCAAGTTCCTAATGCAAATGCCCAAGATAGGGTATGCCGGCATGCAGATGTGTACCACCTTTGTTATTGTAGGCTTTGCAAATGGTATCGATGATACGTTGTCAGAGGTCAAGAGAAGAGACCTCGCAGCTCTTCGTATGTTGTTTACCGTGCTGGGTCTGTTGGTCTCCCTCGTGCTCTGCGTGGTGACTTATCCCACGTTCTGCTGTCGTCGACTGGCCCGGGGTACAGCGAATGAGATAGGGACGGTAGCTGGGGTGGTGGCCTCAGGGATTGAGGCCTTAGTGCAGCGTGATGCGGACAGTACCAAGCCTAATGAAGGTTTCAAGGACTTGTTGGAGACGGGCACGATGTTGCTGGAAGCCAACTCTGCGAGAATTGCGGAGAATCCTTGGGCGGACGAAGAGACTGTATTTCTAGGCTTACTAGGTATCAATCCATCTCGCTGTAAAGTGCATGCAAAATCTATACTGTGCGCGCAGAGGCTCGTCACTCGCGTTATCACTAGTGCACTAGTAGCTTATGACAGTTTGAAGAACTGTGACGAGAGGATGAGTTCCACGTCCGATCGGCTGTTACTGGAGCCAGTACGACCGCTGCTGAATGAGCTGAGCTCGAAGTTGTTGGCCTCTGCAGTGGATATTCGAGAGGTGCTCGTAGCCAAGGCAGAGAATGTGAAGACAGCTCGTGAGTCAACGAGCGAGGCTTTGGAAGGTATGATTAGAATTTTCGCACAGTTCTCGGATGTTCGCAGTAAACTCTTGTATTCACGAACGTGGGCGGCGGACCGGGAAGTGACTGCATCGACGAAAATGGTGGAGGTCTTCTCTAGCGGTGGAGGAGTTGGTCTGCATGAAGCCTTGCACAACGTTGGCGTCTTCATCGAGGATTGGGTGTCTCTGGCCAACGCCTTGCTCGGGTCGGACATGAGGCCTCCGAATATGCCAGTGGAAGATACGGAGCTGGAACCTTATGAGGAGTATGAGGGCAAGCCTAAGCGTCGAAGAAGTAGAGCCGTAACGGCCGCTGCTTTTTCGTATAAGCGGAGAAATCGTGGGAGTTTCTTTTGAGTGAATAGCCCTACAGTTTCTTCCCATTGGATACTATATTGGCTTTGCCGAATATTATTTCCCTTGCACTTGACAGAGTTGAGTTGCTTGCTCTCAAGGGTTGGATGTGAATTTTGAGGCTTTCGTAGGCATGAACGGTTAAGTGCTGCTTATACGATGACATTTCTCTGTCCTTGGGCTGTCTGCATCATTCATCCCACAGGGCCACGCAGGACAAGTTCTCAACGACTCCCGTCTGAGTGCTAATATCAGCTTTCCTCGAGACTACCCACGAGCAGTCGTTACGTTCGTTTGTAGGAACTCTCATTGGCCTCGGCCTGATACAGTCCATTGCTTTCGTCGTACGCCTTGCATCATTTTCTGGGTATAGTTACTGGGCTGGTTGGTTCCCGTCCGAGTACAGCGAATTCCATCATATGCTGGGCTCGCTGGCGTCTACTTGTGAGTACCGCCACTCGACGCATATGTGACCTGCCGATAGCACCTGTGGGGAGTTCAGAACGACTTTGGCGAGTAGGAACGACTTCGTGGAAGCTACACTACATTGTGGGTTGCCACACTGTAGTCCATTGGCATATACTCCACGCCTCCGTAGATTCCCGGAAGGTGTGGTATGTGGTTGAGTGTATGCTACTACCATTTCTCTCGGACTCCTGGTGTTAGTGTCGACTCCATCAATCTGTTCTATGTATGTTAGGTCCACCACGCGGCTTTTGTATGATGTCGTTGCCACGTCGCGTTGCTTGTTCACATTTTCATGCGCTCTTTGACTGTTCTGACTGGCCTCTACTATAATTGCTCAGCAAGTGATTGCCAGCATTTAGATTCGGGGTGACCCAATCCGTCTTGAGCGCTTCGGAGCGCTGAATCGGATTCGTCGTATAATTTCATGTCGAAGCTCAGCGGTTTTGTATTTTATCTAATGGGAGCCTGTTGCTCTACGGACTCCGTAGATTCCACGCAGCCGAGGAAGCGTCAATCGGTAAAAGAAATGTTCTTTGGGACATCGCATTGACGGTTTACTTGCAGGACTACGAATATGCGAGAAAATTACAAGCACAAGAGTATTCTCGGGTCGAAGGACAACGAGCAAGTTGGGGTTCCGGTAGGCCCAAATAGTCCTCCGCCGAAACTGAGTGGTGGTCTTTAGGTAAAGCAACTGGTAATGGTTATGATACACTTGGCATGTCAGCAGAGGAGAAGCGACAGGCAGCAGCCGAAGCAGCTGAGCGACGGATGAAGGTACGTGTTGTCCGATAATACGCGAACGATCTCGGAGCTGATTCAGGCTAACCAGGGTCGGGGTCTGGGCAGCTCTGAAAAGGCCACGCAGTTGACGGAGACTGCTAAAAAGCAAGAGCTCATTGGAAGAATTAGAGAATACTATGCAGTAGGCTTCCGAGTGGATGTTGGAATAGGACTCGTCCTATTCCAGGCACGGCGACTCGACCCACCGTTGGGTTTGAATCTAGCATCGGTTGACCAGCTACGTAAACACTTGAACTTGCTGAAGAGCGGTAAGATAGACCCAGCCAGTGCGATACTTGAGAACAGCGTCTGAGCACACTGTATCATGAGTGACACTGCTGCCTACAGTTGATTATTTGCACTATGTTTAACCAAGGAATGCGGTGAATATTTTCAGGAAATCGGTGTTGGGTTCTCTGGTTAGTCTAACGAATGACAGACAAACTCGAGCGCTTTTCAATCCTTCAAATTGCATATGAAAAGGTGACTTGCAAAGTGTAAAATAAACCGAATTAACCAATTGGACTTGTCGCGGATTTTTCGAGCAACTTGAAGATTCTACTGGAAAATGATTTTCGTAGGCTACAATACTGGAGTTTCACCCGTTTAACTTCAAACTCGGTGAAAAACGCGATATTCGCGGATACGCAGCAGTCGTGATATATACTTTCCACTAGTGTTTTTCACATCACGGGTGAAACTACATTGTATGTGGAGGCGTCCACAATCTCACTTCCATGCAAAATATCGGAAGTACTCAACTTTCCTTGTGAGACTGAAATCCATGAATCGGACATACCGAATAAGTTCGCAAGTCGACACGTGTGCTTCTACCCCCTGTGATAACCACTGACCAACTCAAAACGACTTATGATGTTCTTGGCTCGGATTGCTAGTGGTACGTAACCGTAACGACGCCATCTACACCCTCTTTAAGCTTCGAACATAAAGAGAGCGGGCTTGTTGGTGAGCTTCATGTAGACAGCGGAGTAGGCGGCGAACCTGTCCTCCTGGTGGGCATCAGTCTGCTCAAGCATACTGAAGGAGAACGAGAAATAGAAAAACAGAGCAGTGTCACAAAAGCTAGAACTATTACACTTTGAGGGTCTTGCGGCCGTCGACGGAGACGTGAGTCCTCTTGCCAGTGATCTCAGCAGGTCCAACGATGTCATCGAGCATGGCCTCATGGACAGAGGTGAGAGTACGGCTGCGTGGGCGGACCTTGAGGCCACGGCGACGGAAGTCCTTGTCGAGGATGGTCCTCTGGGCAACGAACATGACCTGCTGCTTGGGGAACTTCTTCTCGAGCTCGTGGATCAAACGGCCCTGGACCTTTTGGACGGCCTTCCACACCTGAAAACATCCAGTTGAACCAGTGTGTAGATCTTAGCAGGAGCGAGAACACGAAACTCGGCCTTCTGTAGTACCCTGGCGGGGAAGAAGACAACGATGGCCTTCCTGTCAGCCTTGACCTCAATCTCCTTAGCAGAACCGAAGACGATGTTCCTGACAATGAGCATTCAGTCGAGGACGATTCACACGCATCGAAAAAACACATGCTATACTACAAAACGCCCAGGAGAATATGGTTGACATAATAACGAAGTGTCCTTATATCTGACTACTACTTGAGAAGAACCTTCATCTCGGGGCTGCTGGCCTCGATCTCAGTTATAGCTCTGGCGACATTCTGCTCCAACTCAGTGAGGGCACGGCCGGGAGCCTTTACAATCTTTTCGGAAACCGCAGACATGCGACGTGACGGATCTCAGTAGCAATCCTGCCGAGGCATAGAGGTGGTCAGGAGCTCCGACGCAAATGTGCTGGCTATCGATCACGTGATCGATTTGGTGGTCAGTGTCCTCCGTGCTTGCCCGACACCAGACTCGTCATCTTCGCTGTCGATTCAAGCATGGTAATACAATGGGATCGACTCACCGGTCGTTCGCTACCTTTGGCTCACCCTTGTGGCTCGCTGCGTTTGAGGGTGCAATTTCGTCGTCAAATCTGCTGCGAGTTTTGCCTCATAACGGAGAAGTTTACTCCGGGGGTCCTTGCTCTCATCAACCACGTTTGAGGCAGCTAGTTGTGTGGGAATATTTTCGGTGTTGGAATTGTCGTTGGAATGGTTTGAGTCCGTGTGGTTATTATGATTGAACTCATTTTTTGTGTGCTGTTCTGTTGTCTCAGGCTTTTGTCAAGGTCTACAAGAATAAGGCGTACCATAAGCGTTATCAAACCAAGTATCGCCGAAGACGTGAGGGTAAGACTGATTACTTCCAGCGTCGCCGTATGGTGAAGCAGGACAAGAACAAGTACAACACTCCCAAGTATCGTCTTGTCGTCCGTATCACCAACACTAAGGTCATCTGCCAAGTCATCTACGCCACTATCACTGGTGATCGCGTTCTTGCCGCTGCTGAGTCCACTGAGCTCAAGAACTACGGTATCCCCGTCGGTCTTAAGAACTACTCTGCCGCCTACGCCACTGGTCTCCTCGTTGCTCGTCGTACTCTCAAGAAGCTCGGTCTCGACTCTACCTTCGAGGGCCAGAAGGAGATCGATGGTGAGGAGTACTATGTCGCTGATGAGGAGTACGAGGGAGAGAAGAGGCCCTTCAAGTGCGTTCTCGATGTTGGTCTCGTCCGTACTACCGTCGGTGCTCGTGTCTTCGGTGCCATGAAGGGTGCCGCCGATGGTGGACTCGATATCCCCCATAACCCCAAGCGTTTCCCTGGCTACGAGGCCCCTGATGAAGGCAAGGGCGAGGGCGAGTACGACGCTGAGGTCCATCGTGACCGTATCTTCGGTAACCATATCGCCGAGTACATGAACCAGATGCTGGAGGATGAGCCCGAGGAGTACGAGAAGCACTTCGCCGCTTACATCAAGGCTGGTCTTAACGCTGATAACTTGGAAGAGGCCTACACTAAGTGCCACGCCGCTATCCGCGCCAACCCCATGCCCGCTCCCAAGAAGGAGGCCCACCCTGGTGTCGTCCGCAAGGGCAACACTATTGTCACTCCCAGCGGCAACAACTACACTCGCTCCAAGAAGCTCAACCTCAAGCAGAGGAAGCAGCGTGTCTACGAGAAGATTCGCGTTGCCCGTACTCGTGCTATGGAGGAGTAAATCTAGGCATCCGACTGCTGTGCTGGAATGTAATCAGTCAAACCCTCACACCCTTGACGAAAGAAGACGACAGGCACCGATTCTACCTCGTGCAGATTCATTTGCCAGTCGTTCTCAGCCGGTTTCCAGCGTATCTGTGACTAAGTATCGTGTTGTTCATCCATAGATTCGAGGTTTCGCCAAGTGGGAATGGGGCTGCAGTTGTTGGGGTAACTCGTCATCTTGAGATAGTTTACTGTCAACTCGAAGCGTATAGATTCCTTTCAAGTTCGAGGTACAACTGATCATCACGTGCTTAGTCTGCAAAGCTAACACATCGCTGTTCGATGAGGCGTGTTCTGTCCAGTAAAATTCTCAGTGCGTCGGTTCACTTGCGGGCGATCGCGAAGAGTCGCGGTTGCCCGCAAAGTCATTCGGCGATCATTTGCTGTAGTTTCAGTGAACAAGTGAAAACAGAAAACGTGTTACGATACACCTTCTGAGCAAGCAGTGTACAACACAGGATTGTGACCTTCATTTACTATATGATTTATTCCCATGTGAAGTTGGCCTATGGGCGTGCATAATTAGCAGCTCCTCGCTTCGATCAAGGGACCTTTGGGTTAAGAGCCCAACACGCTATCCACTGCGCCAAACTGCTTTTAAAACAAATTCGCCAATAGAGGATGAACGCTAGTCGTTGGAATGAGCTAAGTTGAAAACTGAAAAATTATTCTACCCTCTTCAATTCAAATATTCTGTCTCTTTAGGTCTCACAACTGGCTGGTCTGGGGTGAATTTTCAGAATTGTGCTAACAAACAAAATGACAAGTTTCATGAGGTGGTTAAGTCTAGCTCGCCAACAATCACGAGCAGCATATTCGCTCTCGTCCATTATGAGTAGTAATAGTGAACGAATACCGAGTGGATCCCTTTTATTCGCTGCCACATTCCCAAGGGGGAATCTCATACTGTACATGAAGTGGCCGTTTACTCGAGTCACACAACACTGATCCCTCTTCTCCCAACAGAATATACCACTGAATTAAGGAAGAGCACCAGTCTTGGGGTACATCTCCAACATGGAAACATTTACATAATAGAGTATATAAGCTGACGTAGAAGCGTAGAGCTTTCGATACTTTATAGTCATACTCAGTGATGAGCGAGCCATCCGGCACCGGGCTTCAAAAATCCACCGTCGGCCTCCAAACGCGAACTCAGCTTGCCGGATGCTGCAAGAACAAACCCGAGGAAGGGAGGGCTGAAATGGAAGAACAGTCACAATGCCAGAAACACCCATCTGATTCACCTCGGGCGCATCGGCCTGGACTTGAACTCAGGGTGGAACTGGGTGCAAAGGAAGAAATCGAGAGAAGGGATCTCTGCAATCTCCATCCTCTGACCGCGCTCGTCTATCCCTACGAAACGCATACCAGCAGCCTCGAGTTGAGGAACAAGCTGAGGATTCACCTGAGCGCATGGTCCATACCACTGATCAAGTGCAGCTCTCTATAGCAACCTCACCTCATAGCGATGACGGTGTCTCTCGTAGATGACGGGCTGACCGCCATAGAGCTTATAAGCGAGGCTATCGGGATCCTTGATTATAGTGACACGGGATCCGAGCCTCATGGTACCTTGATCGCAAGAGTAGTCATGACCTCGGCTACCGCGGAAACCTGATCCCACCTCCCATAGCTGTAGTAGAGACTTCGGGCATGAACACACAGCACTGAGTATCAGCGGAGGGGTCGAACTCAGCCGAGTTGGCATCCTCGAGGCCAAGCACATCACGGCAATAGGAAATTACAGCAGTCTGGAGCCCCAAGCAAATACCAAAGTATGGCGTATTGGTCTCACGGCAGTATCTAACGACCAAACACCACTCAATGGGGTCCCTACTGTAGCTCGCCTCACCTAGCGCAAAGAGCCTTGCCTTCTATACCGCGATCACCAAAGCCACCAGGGCAAAGGATACCATGGCACTCCTTCAGACGCTTCCATGCCGAGTCGTAGCGCTCAGGGGCGTGTGTACGTTGGTTGGGCTCCAAGTCCGAGGCCTCAATCCATTCGATGACCTGTGAAATGACACGCCTCAGCAACCGTCAATAGGACCATAGAGTTATACCAGGCGGACACCCGCATCGATCGAGGCATGCTTCAGCGACTTGATAACCGACAGATACGAGTCCTGCAGACCAGTGTACTTCCCAACAACGCCAATAACAACCTGATGAAACCACCAAAAAATACAGAACACACATATTGGAGACGCCTTACATCTTCACTGATTTTCTCCGCCTTCTCAGCGAGCGCCCTCCAGTCCGTCAGGTTAGCTGGAGCGGATGAATCCTCGGTTGTTTTATTGATGGCTGGCGACAGAGGCAAGCCGTGCTTGATGCTTCTGGTGGGACCGTTGACGTCGAGATGTAAACACTCCAACACCAGCTTGCCGACATTCTGTTCGTCTAACATCAGAGGAACCTGCCCACACATAAGATACCAATGAGCTCGCATTGAGAATCACCTTATAAACATTGGCGACGTCATGGAGACTGATAACATGGTCCTCAGGGGTCTGGCAGAAGAGCGCTAGTTTAGCCCTGATCAACACAAGTTTGGTGGAGAGCATCGGAGGCCATCAGCCACGTACCGCGTCTCGTCATGAAGGGGCTGTTCTGAGCGACAGAAGAGGAAGTCAGGCTTGATACCGGCCTCACGAAGGAGCTTGACGGAGTGTTGACAAGGCCTACAAGGACTAGCTGCTGATTTGACAAAGGGATGGTATTAGTACTTAGTTTTCTGCTCGCCGACCACACCCATCACCGGCACAAGTCCAACATGAATCATACAGACGTTTTCGATCCCAGCGCCTGAGAGACGCGAGAGAACAGAATGACCGCCATTGGCGTTCCTAGTCCTTACGATGCTGGAACTGCTGAAGAGCTTCAAGATATACCGCACTTTCGATATCTCCAACAGTACCACCGAGCTCGATGAGGCAGATATGAGGAGCACCAGGAGATCTACACCAAACATACAACTCCGTAGACAGCATGCAGGAGATCGGATACATAATCTTATAAATAAAGACGTCGTTCTGATTATATGTTCACCATATATCATATTCCTCATTGGTAATCGATACATAGAGGCCATAAGGATATCAGATATTTGTAATGCAGAGTAAACAATGACCTCGAAGGCTTACTTGCTAGTCGGCTGAGCCGCGACCTGGAGGATCCAATCTTGAACGGCATCTGTGACGTGCGGAATCATCTGAACGGTTTTACCCAGATAGTCGCCGGTCCTTTCGCGCCTGAGGAACTCCCATAAACAAACAATTAAATTGATAGTGATCCTACTTGATAACTTTTTCGTATATCTTCCCAGATGTGATGTTGTGAGCAGACGACAACGTGATGTCAAGGAAGCGCTCATAGTTGCCGAGATCCAGATCGGCCTCTCCACCGTCATCAAGAACATATCTAATGTTCAAACTCTTGCCATTCAAAGACGAGAGTGCCTTACACTTCGCCGTGTTCATAGGGGCTCATAGTGCCGGCATCAACATTCAGATAAGGATCGATCTTGATGGCGGTGACACGGTAGCTGATCAAAGCCAAGTTTCCCACTAGACCGTTCAGTAGCACCTACCCGTAGCTCTTGAGTACTACTCCAAGGCTGCTGATAGCCGTGCCCTTGCCCAAGCCCGAGACGGAGCCGCCACTCACGACCACATACCTGCAGCATTCGATGCCGCAAGACTCTAGCTAATGCCTCTACATAGTAATAGTGCTATGTATTACATGGTATAGTAATAGTTCATCCCGCGAGACCTACCTAGTGTCAACGGTGTCCTCACTGACGTAAAGACTATTCCGCTTGAACACAGGAGTGGTGGTGTAGTCGGACGAGGTACGGATCGGCGTAGGAGACATGGATAGAAGGCAGGAACACTGACTGGAACGACACCTCCCATCAACCCCACACGATAACATCATCACTGAGCTACACAGGAACACCGAATATCGCTCCACGTATCTTTAGCGTGGAAATATCTAAGCCGGCAGCAGCCATCTGTACCTTGCCCTTGTGAGTCCCAAGTCCGGACATGCTTTTCCCAAGGTCCAAATCCCAAAACGCCCGAGTAGAGTGCAAATACTGGGGAGATGTAGTCTCCGCTTTCCGATCGGCCTCGGAAAGCGGAACACTCCAGTTGGCCTCTGCCATTCCCGGCATCAGCAGAAACCTCTGAGACAGCCCGACACAAGCTAATAGTACGCATGCACATAAGTATTCCCCCATCACTCCCCGAGCTTTCATAGCAAAAACTCCAGCACAACACCTCACGGATTAGAAAAGGCTATTAGCAAACTAGGACTGGTGAACTATCAGACTACAAAGAAATAGTGTCAGGAGCTCTACTGCTCGGAATTCATAACTGTGGTAGTCGTAGTCGAAGTCACAACCCCATCACGAGTTTCAGTAGTTATCGTAGTTATCGAAGACCTGCTAACAGTAGTAGTAGTCGTCCCAGCCTGAATTTACACACAACTTGACAAACGGATTAGCACCAAAACAGTTCAGTCTCACCGGTGTTGAAGTCGCGACCGTTCGCTGAGTTGATACTGGTCGGCGGCCATGTGGATTCCTATCTCGGGCCTTGTCACCATCAAATGTCGTAGTTTTACTCATCACTTGCCGAGCGTTCCGAGTCTTGGCCATTGTAAGAATAAACACAATTAGCTCTGGAAAAAAGGCAAAATACTGAGACTACAACGCTCACACAACACCAGGGAAATGTCCAGGGAATCATCCATGATGAATAAGAGAATAACACACACTGTCCAATGGCTAAGCCCATCACAGTGTACACGACGGCGAGGTCTCATCGACGGGATAAATCCAAGCAAGCACGGGCATGAACTCACAAAAAAACGGAGGGAAACTAATAGGAGCACTCCTTGCAGCACTCGAGTAACTGCCAGTACGATTATGGCGTAGTCTACGCCTATCTCGAGTTCTGTTTTGGAGAATGTGACCACAAAGGCTTGTCCCTAAACCTCTTATATATGCCAGCAATAACCAGAACAAATTCGCACTTCATCATCGTTGCTCTACAATGAGCTCGTAATACCGAGAAACACTTTCACAAATTATGTGTGATGAAACGTACAAAGTCAACAAAAATACAAAAAACTTTAAAACGTTTTTCCTTCTTGCAGCCCTCATCAACGATGGGACACAGTTGCGCTGGCGCGGATGGACTCAACTGGACCGTAGGTCCTCACTTCTACGACCAACAACAGCAAAAACAGTCGGCTTGAACTCGGGAACTGAAGTAGCTCGGATCCTATCCCTACCTACATCGACTCCCTCAACAGATGTGTCTGAATGATCAATACCGACATACAGTCGATCAATACCGCAAGCGAGAATTTTTCAATGGGCGGTAGCAGACTCACCGACCTCCACTGGTTGACTGAAAATCCAATGATGGAGTGAAAAGAATATCGTCCCAAGACAGACGCTAGACGGAGCGAACAGTTGTGTCGCGATGCTCCTTTTTGTGCCTGGATTGGCATCTTCTTCTCAATAAGCTGCTCTCGAGTTAATTCGGGGTTGTGACTTACCCTTCTGAAGTCGAAAACGTATCTGAAAAGTTTACGGGCGCGCGAGATAACAAGTAGCGTCCTCGGAAATAGACGGCAGAGGTAGAAGGAATCGATCTTAAACTAACAGGATGACATCCTTGCACCCTACCCACTACACTATTTCATCTCAACGATATTTCGCGCTACATCCGACTGTTTGTCAAGAGTTCTATTTTCATGGCGAGTGACGATTAATACGTGCGGATGTAAATACGTACAGATGTAAGGCGACGCATCTTGACAGGAGAAAAGTCAACGTGAGCGCGTCGGAACAAATCTGTCAGTACAATGCGAGGACATCTTCAAAGAGGTTTTCGAAATATGCATACAGTCTGCCTCCGTATATAATTCCTACACACAACCTAAATAGTATTCAGAAGTACTACCACCGAGATTCGATCCTGGGTCGCGCGCCTGCATTCAGTGCGTACTATCCATCTGAGCTGTGCTGACTCGGATAAAAAGGGAGTGAGGCTGAAATGTGCCTTTCTTGAGTTCTACGTGCATCTCGCGGCTATTCAGTATTACTTTTCATCCATATGGTCGTACTATCTCGTCGACATTCGTCGAGTTTCTTCGTCGATCTACTGCGGTGGGTGTTGCTTCCACTTCGGGAGGCATTCTCCCCGCAATTCCTCGCAGCAGCAGTCTGGCTCTTCTCCTGCTCCGTTTGGAACTGCATGGTAGTATGACAGAGCAAACACGGTCTAATTTGTCCTCCTAGGGGTCGTTCGCGTGGTCTACTCTGTACGTGGTCGTTTATGGTGCCTCAATGTCGTAGGTGCAAGTTTACATCGATCGCTTGTATGCACAACGATACTTCGGGAATCGACGCTGGGATCCCCTACCCGATGCGGGGTTCGCTCTTCTCCCCTATGTCGAAGTAATCGTTGGCAAGCACTCACGCGAGACGCTCCGTATTGCTATTCTGGCGCAGGAGCCCGATCTGGCTGATCAGTGGCAGACTTTTATTCTCGGCAGCACATTGATTGCATTCATGCTTCTGCATCCACAGAGGTGCTAACTGGAAGGTTAGGAGGCTGAGGAATGATGAATATTTGTCAGGATCAAGGTCCTGAAGCGTTTCTGTGCCATACAGGGATCCGTATTTCTTCTGAGGAGCTTGACGATAGGGGTAAGTCCAGTGATATTCTATTCGTACTCGAGCTCCGTATAGTGCGTGTTCATTCGAAAAGGGGTTTCGATTGCTTCGATGTTGCTACTGTTAGTTCGATCAGGGCCTCTCAAACTTGGCTGTAGATACATTTTTCATCATGTGTTACTTACAGAGTCTTAGCTTCAGCACATCTATCGTAACACTGCTCCTGTCAGGCTACTCTACTCCCAAATCCGTATAGCCACTGCGTCAACGAGCATAGACACGACGAGAACATTTTTTTCGAGGCTCTGGCCGTAATGGGCGGCACCCGGGCCACCTGCGGGGATGTGCTCTTCAGTGGTAAGAATAGGCGCCTGTATGCAGATCCGCTTCCATGGCTCTCTTATGGTAGGCCATGCTGCTAACATTACGATCATGGCCCTCATATGGAATGAGTACTGCCGCCATTTTCTGCCCCCAAGTGCCTATGTTACGGTACGATCAACTGGTATGTGGAATGCCAAGCGGCGTACTGGGTGAGATCAGGGACGCTGCTCCACAGTCCAGCTAGAGTTTGACAATGTTTTAACATTAGGTTCAACCGGGACTACTTAGCATTCGCTGCTTGGATGTTGGGTTACTTCCTACCCAAGGTGCTCTGCCCTATTCTTGCTGCTGCGGGATATGTGGTCAGTTTTGCCTTACTGCCGTGCCAAGTCGCATGGTCGGGCCGACTTTCAGGTGGTCATAGCGACACACTTCCACTACACTGTCGATGTGCTCGTGGGCATATTCGTAGCATGGAAAATGTGGAGGGTCTACCACATGTAGTGTTGATCCCTTCTTTTGCGTTCATCCGGCTTTGGCTCTAGGTATGTCCGTTCTCCCAAGCTTCTGCTGAAAGCACCCTTCTTGAGATGGTTCGAGGAGCGAACAGTGGCTGATTTGTTGGAAGCGAAGTCTGAGCTGAGGCGGATTCGATCGAGACGAAAAAGGAGGATGTTCGAGGACCGAGATGGCGGTGCATCGACGAGCACGGCTGCAACAGTGAGCGACAAGTAAGTACTGCCCGCTGGTCTGTATAGTCTGCCGTTTGTAGCTGAAGATCGATCGTCCTTGGCTTCTCACGATGTCTCTGACAGGTTCCGTGGCTCGATGATGGCCCGCCGGTTAGACTGGTCCAGCAGTGACGACTGGTCTAGTTCGAGTGGTCGGTGCTCGTGTGCATCGTCCATCCAGCCTGTTAGCCGTCGTCGGCAGCGGCCCTTCATCAGGGAGTCCCCCTGCTGTTACGCTTGTGGTGGTGTACGATCTCCTCTGGGCACTCCCCGTGGGAGTAGCACTGCGGACAGTAGTGTTGGGCGTTTTTGACCCATTTCTCTCCATGTATATAACTGAATGCGGCGGGGTAGCTGAATGCCTCCGTAGCGAGCGGCCTACGAGCCCAGGGGATATTATCAAATTGTTGACGGTCTCAGCGAGCGTCGTGTTCACAGTTGATAAGAATGCCTGGGTTTCATCGTCATCATCGTCGTGAGCTAGGCTAGACTGGAAAAAGTGTTTTAGTGCGTAGTTTTTGTTACCCCGAATGCTATACCGCGGGTCGACAAGCGTTCACCAGCGGCAAGACTATAGCGATGCATATGGCCGGTCTGGAAGGCGGCTGGCAAGTGGCCGTCCTACAAGTCGTGGAAAAGGAAGTAAAGGAGGCGCAGAAGGAAGCCTGAGTGGAGGCAGTCGTTCTCAAGCGGTGATATGGACGGGAATGCTGTTCGTCATCATAGTAGACTATTGGACACTTTTACTCGACTAGTTGGCGAGGCACGTATTCACAGTATGAGCTCAACGCTTCTATCGCCATAGCCGCTTATCGTCACACGCTTTGGCGCTTGACTCAGTGCTGTAGTACTTCCCCAAGTGCGTGGCTTCAGGTGCCGCCGACCAACGAGAACTTAGAAGGTCATTATCTGGCATGCATTGCGGCCTTTAAGAATCAAGATCCAGCGGCGATAACAACAGCCGTTGAATGGCTGAATGAGAGGGGCCCGAGCGGCAAGGCCGGCGCTACTGCCGTATGACCTCCCTGTTTCCTTTAACTCTGCAGTAGCGTTCTCTCCTCAGGCACCAGTGCTAGCCCAAAGCGGTCTCGGTTTCTCGTCGATTCACTCGCCACATGAGGCGATGAGGTTGCTCACTTGTGGGGTAGCATTGGGAAACACCCAGCATGGATGCGCATGGGCGGCTGAGTGGTGCTTGGATGCCGTTGGTCCCTATTACAACAGCTTATGGCAGCCGCTGGTGAGCCGGGTGCTTCTCTAGGTGGCCATAACGTTAGATCCTGTCAGGACCGCCAACGCAGCTCGGAACGGCAAGAAACCGTGTGGGGCTTCATAGATTGTCGCTTGAAAAGGGAGGAGTTCGCCATGAGCGAAGGCGTAGCTGTGGTGGACTTGGCAGTAGCGATTGCACAAGTACTGCTCGCTGGCCTGTAGCGTTGTAGGATCTGAGGGCGTGCTCTCAGTATTTGGACCTGTGCCGGAAGCGGCATCAAATTCCTTCTCACGCTGATGATGTTGGGATGTACTTCGTCAGTCAGCGCCTATACAGGAGGGTGTGGTCGATCATGCAATCGGTGGGCGGCTAGTACTGACCTTTAGTTGTCATCAATGGTGTCGTGTCAGGAAAGCTCGATGGCTAATGGGGCTGTGCGTACGGCAATGAAAATAGTGAAAGCTTTCTCTCTGAGCCCGAAAGGAATCAAGACCATCGGGGTGAGGAGGTCGAAAGGTTACGGCTCGTGTATGGCTCCTGGTTAGGCCTCAGCTGGCAGCCTAATCCGCACCCTCGTCGAGTGGGTCATGCACGCATCGGCTCAGCCTGAGGACCTGGAAGTGGTCATCACTATAATGCATAACCTCCGCCCATCGTTGTCAAGCAGTAGTCTGACAGAGCTTGTAGTGAAGTATACCGATGACCTGGCGAAGGCTATGGCTGACAGGGAAGGCTTTGACTCAAAGAACCCACTCAATGGGAACTATAGGTGAAAGGGGATCGCGTTGCAGAAAATGCACGAAAACGATTCTGGCTATAATTTTAAACGTGATTTTTCAAAACAAAACCAACGCTATACTCTTGATCAGCGAGTTTCTCTCTATGAGGCTAGCTATTCAGCCTACTTCGGGAGTTCGCTCTTGGGAATTATGGTTGCCGTCGTTAGTGGGACTGCTTATTTCAGACACCATCAATCCTTCAGCAAGTCATATCGTCTTGCCCGACTCATCGCAGTGTTGGCGCCCCCACAAGAACTGGACCAGCTTCTGGCGATATCGCCGCTCTCTGCATATGGGTGGATACACTTGGCGGGTATGCAGAGCAAGCAGTGGCAGCCAGCCTCAGCCCAGCATCTGGAAGCTTCGATCGAGGCGTTCATGATGGCCTGCAAACAGATCGACACTGCATCCGCTGATGGTGATGTTGGTGGCATCCACGCGTGCATGAACGTGTGCTTGGAGCTTGCTGAGGCCATCGGCCAAATGCGGCTCAGGATGAGGGAAAAGCAGCAACAACAGCAGCAGCCCTGGGTGGGCCAGATGATCTCCGTCTTCCTACAAGCAGTGGCTGACATCGATCCTACCCTTCTTGTGGATCCCGGGGTCTACCTTACTCGCGCTCGTGTACTTAGAGAGCTCAACGGTGACACTGGCAAGACTACGTTGGTTAGAGGGCGGATGGACGCGGAGTCTCGAGCTCTCCTTGGCATAGACGTGATGGAGGCTGATGCTCTAGCGCTGGCTGAGCATAACACATCGACTAGCCCTCCAGCTTTGGTACCAGCGATATCGTCCCAAGCGGTTGAATGGATATTCCGCGGAGTGCGGCCTAATGCTTTGGCGGAGCCGTATCTTCTCTTGAGCTGCGTCAGTGGTCGGACTGGGGTGGGAGCTAGTATGCATCATAGCGCTCTTGTGAAGGTGCTCCAGAAACTGGACGATATGAGGGCCCTGCCGGAGATAGAGTCTCTGGTGACCAGCGTGGTCCGAGGTGCCAGCGAAGATTTCAATACGTGGCAGGTCGGTGCCTTGGCGAGTCTCCTCCATGGTTTCGAGGTTTACTCGACACTCATATTCGAGAAGTTCCAGCGGGACAATCCCGTGTTCCTGCTGTTCTCTCGAAATCGTCATCAGCTTGAGAATTGGCTGGCTCGCCTGAGGACCAGTGTGGTGTATTGCATGTGCAGAACTTGGCCTGATATCACTGGCCGTTTTGCTGACGTCAAGAGTGGTCTCGTCTGTGAGGGCATTTCCGGGGCTCAAATTGTTACTAGGAGTGACCTGGCTGAGCTGTTGAAGTCAGTGGCCCTGCAGGGTCAACCCAGGCCCAGCGAGAGCACAGTCGGAGCTATTATGCAGTTGGCGAATACTAGGGTGGGAGGTCAGTTCTTGCTGCCTGGTCTCGAGAGGGGTCTCATCAAGTTCCACGTTGAAGATCGGCCCATGTCGGTTTGTGGTCTCTGTGAGTCAGTGGGGCTGGTGGCCTTTGATCCCGAGTGTAGGGACCTGGTCTTGGGCATTTGGATGAAGGCAGCGGTGGTTTGCGATAGAATTGCCTATTGGCCTTTCGAAGACGCTATGACGGCTGGCGGAATGTTCCCGGAGCAGCAGAAAGCGGCCGGGCTCTTGTCGACGTGGCAGCAGACAACGACTCGAGAGATGGGCCCTGGGAAGCCCATCGGGTTCGCAGACGCTACCACCTCTGACGTGATAGCTTCGTATGCTACTATGCTCCAGATCGGCCTGCTACCTAGCGCTCCTGGCACGCAGGGCATCTTCGAAGCCGTCGTGGGGAGGTGGACGAAGCAAGACGCTCTTGCGATGTTGTTGTCAGAGGAGCCTCCTGTGACGATCCATCCACCTGATGGAGATCTTGGCCTGTATAAGGTTGATCTACAACGGAGAAGGAATGGCGATGATGCAGCAAGGGAGCTCTATGCTCTGACTATTGGCGAAGACCCAACGTTGTCTATGGAAATGACACCAGCAAGATTGGCGATGTTTCTGAAACTGCACAGCGATGCGAATGCCCTCCCACTGGGCATCATAGACCATGCAGTGAACACGGCTCTCGCCTTCAACGCGATACCTCATAGCGACTTGGTCTTGACAGAGCTGTCGCGACATCCCATTATGTTGCAGAGACTTATACATGTTGCGGCTAGTGCTGGAGTCCCGGCGCCTCCGAAGAGTGGCCAGACCTACTACAGACGATGGCTGTTGGACCTTGGTGTTCGTGTTTGGGCTACTGCAGGTAGCGCCGAGACGGCTGCCGAACCGCGACGAACGTTTGCTGAGTATCTCTTCCACCAGCACACCCTGGATCCTGCAGTGGAAGACGAAGCAGATCAGCTTTGTGTTAGCAACTACGAAGAGTATGTCAAGACGGAGGCGTTCCAGCTGAATAGGTCTGCATCCGAGAAAGCGAGCGTTCTATTGAAGCTGTTGTCGTTGGGGATGAGCCCACAACTTGCCCAAGAACTACCCTGTTCTCTGTGGATTCCCTTGGCGCATCAAGTTGTTAGCTACTTGAGAGACCGAAGGCCGCAGGTCAAGGCGTTCGCTCAAGCTGTATGGGATAAGTTATGTAAAGAGGAGCCCAACCGGGTTGTGTGGTTGGCCCTGTCACTAGCGGGGCCGCCTGGCAAGGCAGATCCCCCGCCGCACCTGGTGCCAGATTGTGCCATTTTGGAGCCCTTGAGGAGGTATAACCCTGAGCTTGTTGAGAAGGCTGGGGCTCTAGGTCACGCTCTACGAGTTCTCAGTTGGTCATTCGAAGATTCTGCCGCCAGAATTGCACAATGGGCTGTCTCTAGTGCCGATCCCAACAAGCTCCGTGCAGTGCTTCAGAACCTCACCACAGAGGAGGCGATCGCCGAGGTGTTCGGAGATGAGTGCCATCCGGACGCACGGTATACCAAGGGGGCTCAGGCCCTGCAGGCCCACATCGCGAAGAAGATACGTGATATGCGCCGAGAGCGCTGCGAGGCTATTGATGTGTGCAAGTCGGTGGTGGATTGGGCCAACGGTGCCAGGCATTCAGTGCAAGTCCTTACTAAGCGTGGTACGTCTCAAGGGACTCAGGGTATAAGGCAAGTTGAAGACCTAGCGCCTGGGCTAGTCTCCATGGACCTCACTGGCCTCAGCTTTGAGGGGGTGCCCATCCATAGGGTTGCTGCGAAAGTGCAGTGCATGACGACGAAGAGCCGACCTAAACGGGTTGCCTTTGACTCGCCCAGTGGAAGGCGTTTCGATTTCCTCCTCAAGGGTGCTGATGATGTCCGCAACGACGCCCTGGTTATGCAAGTGATACGTGCACTCGGGGATATGCTCGATGCGGAGGCCCTCATGTGTGCCCAGCCCAGTGATAAGGAACAGCTCTACAAGACTTACGATGCTATACCGCTTGCCCCTCGATGTGGCATGGTCCGATGGGTCCACGAGCTCTCAAGTCTCATCCAGATAGCTAAGCATCAGCCCAACTTCCGAGAACACGATATGCTCGAGTGGCGGAGACTGACCTATGATGCCTTGAAAAATGCCGGTATCAACCCATCGAAGACGCCGCGCAAACTATGGGACCATGGGATACTCCTGCAAGTGTGGAGAACCCTGCGGGCTCGTCGGCAGAGTGAGACTGGTGATGGCTTCATCCGCACCGAGCTGGTACTCCAAGCGGGCTCTGCAAAGCAGCTCTTTGCATCGTATAGACGGTTCGCTGCCTCTATGGCGATCAACTCGGCCGCCTCGGTCTTCGCTGGAATGGGCGACCGCCATCTTGAGAATATCAGCATTCACCGGCCTACTGGTGCGGTGGTTCACATAGACTTCTCTGTTTCCTTCCATAAGGGTAGGCGGCTCAAGGTGCCGGAGCGTGTTCCGATGAGGCTCACGGCTGGTCTCCGTAGTGTGTTGCAAAGTACACCAGGAGAGTTCCGCACTCTGATGAGCGATCTGGTGGCGAAGTCGAGGTGGAATGCAAATACTCGGCTGGTAGATGGAGACATCCTGGAGGAGCGTTTCAAGTACTTGATACCGCGTATAATGGGAACTGTTCTGAGACTACCGTTGGTCGAGTGGTCATCAGTTCAGCTATTGCCGTCCTTGGTCTCACTGAGGCCAGCGGATCGCTTGCCGAAGTGTCTCTCCGTACTGGTGGCAAGCCTGAAGGAGCACGCTAGTGAGGTCGGGAGTAGAGTGTTGTCGACCATCGCCGGGCCAGAACTGATCAAACTGACCAGTTCGGAGTTAGTCGTGGTAGAAGGACTCATCGAGGACCTGAGTCACCGTCGAATGCTCGATGGAGGCGTTGGTCTCTGCTTGTTATTGCAAGCCTTCGACAAGCATGGTTGGTTTCGAAATGGCCTGGCCGGTGCGGAGGTCCACTTGGGGGACCTATTGAGCATGGGCGAGGATGCGGTGAAAGCAATCATCCAGCCTGGCGCCGAGACCGTGGGCAAAGTAGTTGAGAGGTTACAGGAAGCGGCAGCCAAACTGCGTGTGGTGAGTTCCGTATGGACGGTCATTGCTCATGCTGGTGCGATTCAGGGACCCGCTGTAGAGAATGCCTCGGAGGCTGAGGAAATTCAAGAGTGGATATCGAAGCAGCCACCTCGGACTACTTTACCCACTAATAATCGTTCCAGAGTCCGTCGATCGGTCATTGGAGAAGACCGTGAGCGCCTGAGGCTTGCAGGACTCTGCTTCTATGCGAAGTTGCCAAACGCCTGGCAGTGGCTCGGTTATGTTTCGTCTCAAGTAAGTGCCAGCTGCTATCGATAAAGCTTCACGATCGCTGTGGTCCTACGGCATTGACCAGTCGCCCTGCAGGTCTCAGCGCTGAATTCGCCTCGTATACCGCCCTCACATACTGAGGCCTGGAACAGGATGTTGTCGGCATTAGGCCGTGTTGAGTCCCTCCTCTTTGCTGATGCCAGCCTGAGGCTCTCCGGAGGGTGAGTTGATTGGGCTCGCGGTGACACTGCTTCTTCAACGGTATTGAGTTTTCGCACCTGCGAGCTCTCGTGTGGTATTCTTAGGCTGCTCTTCCCAGTAACATACGGTGAGAAGTTGGACCACTTCGGCTTCCCAACCCTGGACGAGTACAGTGCCGATATTCTTTTCGATCCGACTCAGTGCATTGTCGATGCCGAGCTAGAGGTAAGCGCAGTAGTTCGCGTAATGACAATGTAACAACGTGCTCGGCTGCAGGGTATGTTCGAGCGTAGCTGTGATATTCTCACGGGGATAGTCGAAGATACGGATGACTTGGCGACTAGGTTAACTGTGGCGGCTGGATCGTCAACGGCTCGCTGGAGTCGTGAGGATTCCAAGATTCTGTCTTCACTCAGCGGTCTGCATGACCTCATGCTGCCATCTTGTACGCCCAAGGTGAGCTCGCGAGAAAACCAGTCTAGGTATACGTAACGACGGCAATGGTCACTCAGGCTCTGTCTGTTCTGCACACGGACGTAGAGAATCTAAGTAAGGCATTGGGTGCTGCAGCAAGAGAAGAAAGTGAAAAGAAGGACCCCAGTCATATCCTGGTAGGTTTTCGTAGCGAACTAGATCCACATCTTGGAAGCAACTATCGAGGTGGATGCTAGTGATGTTCTTGTCCTATCAGACCCGAGTGCGCCACAATCTCACCGCCATCACTAAGAAGCTCGACCGCTTCGTAGCGAAGGCGCCGATTGTCGGTGAGAGTGGCCTGTGGCAGGCGATCGAAGAAGCTGAGGCCGAGACCAGCAAGACTCTGGCTCTCGTGGGCAACGACAAGACCGACCAACTAACGCTCGAAGTCAGACTGCTACAGTTCCGAGTAAATGCACTATGCGCTGGTATTTCCCCTTCCCTTGAAATCGACCGACTTTATGCCTTGCAAACTCTTTCGAGGTGAGCGTGCTGATGCGAGCTCGTTGGGGAGTATTTCTGACTCGCCTCAGATTTGTGCTAATCCCAACCTTGCGAGCGCGATTGTGTGGCGCGCTCGGCTTCTCGATATCGGCAGCGCAACGGGCTGAACCGAAGTCGGGCCGCGTCGTGAGGGAAGAGACGGAAGCTTCCCCGGCTGAGGCAAAGGCGATGGCTAGAGAGTGGGCGATGAGCGAGATCGCCAGGCGGGCCCGGGCTATCATGAGAGTAAGCTGAATATCTCGATCGTGCGGTCGCACTCTCTGCTTCTGTTCATAGGTTCCTAAGGAAATGGAAGACTCCATAGCTGAGTTGCGGAAAATCAGAGCGGAGATTTCGTCGGTTGGTACGGCTGATGACGACTCTTTGCCGCCGCCTGTGAAGGATGCCTGTCGATCAATAGAGGCTTATCTACATCGAGCGAAGGAACTCCTACCGACTGGGACATCTGATATGCTTAAGCGGGATTATGGCTCACTCGTGGCCTCGATCAACGAGGTTGCCATTACTGTTGGCGCTGCTGACTTCGACCATGCTATCGTTGACGATTGTGTACAATTGCGTCGGGCCTTAGGCAGCGAGGGTGAAGCTGCTGATGATATGGAGGTCTTTGGTCGTGTATTGGCCTTATTCGGAAGGCTGGGTGTTCATATCCCTACAGCCAGAGGAGCGGACGGAGCGAACGACGGAGCCACGAAAGCAGAAACGATTAAGTACGGCAGACATTACTGGCTATTGAATCTGACTGTATAGTCTTTTCAGGAGTCCATCGCACTCTAGAGAGGACCCGAGTACAGCGGCTGAGAATTCAGCTGCCAGCGATGATGAAGTTGATGTGGACGATATAGAAGACGACTCGGAGGAGGATGATGGTGCTGCTGCCGCTACCGCAGTGGCTCCGGTTGTGCGCACTCAGCTTGCACAGGTGAACGTTTTGTGATGGTCTTGGTTAAGAGGAGCGTCTCCTTCTTCAGGAAGCCTCGGCTAGTGGAACTCTAGCATCGGCAAGCGAAGGAAGCCAGGCGGATCAGGCGAACTATGTGGAGGATCGACTACCTCAGTTAGCCGCAGACGTTGGACGAGTTCAAGAGAGCGAGTCTGATGACCCGATGACCACCTTGGCAATGCACGTTGCTGGGTGAGATTGATCGGAAGGCGATTGGCGGAGTACTCCAAGTTATCATCTTTAGGCCGGTGACTTCCTCGCCACTCTCCACTGCCGCTTCCATCGAGAAGACCTATTGCCACAACCTTGTGCTGTCTCGCATCTTCGATAGCGATCTGCCACTTCGAGCATCTGTTCGGGAAACAGGAGCTTGTAACTTTGAGGAGTGCATTCGGATCCTCGTCACATCTCTGTCTCCATTCTCAGCTCCACCACCGGGCCTGGCCTCACCAGCTCAAGCTGCGCCCTTGGTCCGTTGGGAGCACATGGCTTGGTCTGGTTCGATCGCTCTATCTGCGTCCAGGATAGTTCCGAACCCTACCGAGAACGCTGGTGCTCTTCTGTCGAGCGAGGCGGTAAGAAGTCGTTATTGGGTTCCCTGGGCATTGCTAGTAGTTGTCATCTTAGGTTGTCAATCAGTGGATTACAGAGGCTACTGACGAGGGCAGTTTGTCCCGCATGTATGAAGGATGGACTTCCTGGATATGATAAAGACATTGCTAACGCTATCATCCCTTCGCCCCACCACAACTACTGTTCTACCCCGGTTCGTGTTTAATGAGACTTCAGTGACGACGGTTGAAAGGTGACAAGTGTGGAGCCGAAAGCTGCCTATCTCAAAGATTCCGTGAGAGGTCGAATCCCATATAATGTCGTTGTTGTTGTTGTTGCTGTTGTTGTCGTTGCTGCTGCTTTTGATACTACTTCTGCTAGCACTATATTCCTTGGCCCACTGTGAATGATGCTAGGGCCATTGCTATTACTATACGGAGAAGGCCACGTATCGTCTTTCGTAGCGGGTAGTAGTGGCAGAACTCACAACCATCAACCCGGTGTCTCACTCCTGCGAGCAGCCATCCTAATGAGACTCCTTTGTGTGCTTTTGATATGTATACACGGGGAGACTTTTCTTTTCTACGCGGAGCGTTATAGCCGCCTAAGAATGGCAGTGCCCGACATGTCGGTGGGTGTACCTCGTCAAAGGTTCATCAGTCGTTTGATGCATCCTGTATTCGGTGCGAACTTTCAAAGATATGCCGAGGATGGCTCTGGTTCGAAATATCTTCAAGACTCGTGTCGTTCAGAGTTGTCAATACGGGAGATGGGTTTGCCAACGGTTGTAAGGGACATGCCGAGGAAAATCGTGTTGACAACGGCAACTATCAATACCACTGAGAAGAAACCCTCGCGACTGGCTATTCGGGAATCGACCTTGCCAGAGGATACATCAGCGGGTATTCAACAAGGATCTCCTGTGAATGACAAGGTATTCACGACTATAGCATGCCGTGCATAGTCGTGATGAGTTACGTTGGCCGAATATAACAACTTCGCAATGAAAGTGGACGCGATCGTAGAAAGTCATGGGACTACGAAAAAACACATGTGAATGCTTCTGGCAGCCTGCCAGTGGCAGGGCGGCGAGCATTGAGTTAAGGTACGTGCTCTGATGAGATCGATAGGGAAGCTTCAGAGAGAGAATAAGAGCTTGCGGTTGGAGATGAATGAGCACAAGCGCACGCGATCATTCAAAAAGATGCAAGAAGACATAGGTCGACAAGTGGGAGTTTATGAACATATCCGAGCCTGCATCCGGCTATCTCTGTTCAGGACTTGATAATAGAGGCCTTAATAGCACGAGTCGGCATTCAGGAGGCTAAGAGCATCATAACTCAAGTGTTGAATCGAGGACCACCTAGGTATGGTGGAAATGTCTGGGGCTGCGGGGATGGCTGCTGCCGTTGTGTTAGAGCTCGCAGCAAGTCTAGACAAGAGCTGTTGTTTGAGCTGGAGGAAGCTCATAGGCTCATCAAAGGATCTCAAAGATCCTCATCACTGAAAGCACCTGAAATGTGTTGAGCGAGGAGACGTCACTCGTCACTTGGTTACTGTGTTGTTGTTCTCTCGATTAGAGCAGTAGAGAGGAACGATGAGAGTTCGGAAGTCATTGACAGTTTGAGGGAGGAGCTTGGGCGAGCTCATAGAGCAGAGGCTAACATGCGAGCTGAACTGGAGTTTGCGAAAGAAGCACTACGAAAGAAGGAGTGCGACTTGGATGCGACCACAAGTAACCTCCGGGTTGGGGAAGGCCGCTATCGGTTGCATCACGCATGGCTCGAATCAGCGTTTTCGCCGCGATGATAGCGGCCGTTTAGGATTGGTTCAATCTCAATGCGAGGCAGAGAACCTCCGACGGCGACTGGAGGAGATGGAGAAGAAGAATGCGACCTTAAGAGGGGAAATCGTCAAGCTGCAAGAAGTCGTGAGGCGCAACTGTTATCGTCTTTGGCCACCGTCCACTTTCAGCTGGCAGTAGAGCGCGAACGGGTTGCCGCATCATTTGGCGAGATGCGTGAAGGCTCGAGCCGTTTGAAGGAGTAGTCGTGGATAGATTTGCTGCTCAGACTCGACTGCTAGTTAGCGAATATGTCGAAGTCGATCATGCGAAAATGCCTCCGCACAATGAAGAAGTATTGAGTTGCGCACTACATGCGCCGACGATTATGCGCGAATTTATCCGATGGATATTTTTCACACTCTACATCGTTCGGTCAACTCATCAAAATGGATCACTCCGATATCAATCATGTTTTCGCCTATGCCTCCCTTATGTGGGACGGCCCGTCAATCACCGGTGTCCGAAGGGTCGTCCCTGCCACCCTGCATGGTTACAGTCGCGATATGTGCGTCAAGTCGTTCTTATACCGAGGGACTCGGGAACAGCCAGGCCTATGCATGGGTAAGACTCAGAACCAAACTCCATAGCTATTGTGGCTCTGGTCGATACGGTACGTGTGGACAATCAGAACTCGAGGGTTGTTACGCATTTCGGTGAGTTGAATCAAATGACGCTTGACACACTTGAATGAGATGAGAGCTTCATCTCCAGAGTTTTCAATACGACTTCGGCCCTACATAGATGAGCTTTCCACAGTATTGCAATCGCGACCTTACTCGACATTCACTTCGTTCGCGTGCGGGCTCGTTGCTTGAGGTCAGTGTGGATGTATACTATCCCACTTCACCGTCTGCCGAGTTGTACTGCGTCAACTGTCAGGGCTTCAACAATCCCCGGAGGGCGTGTGCGAGGGTATGGTCTTGGAACTAGACCCAGCCCAACTTACGGAGGCCCTCCAGACGATAGATCGACGAGAGATGGTATTGGACGCATATACGAAAGAAAGTGACACCAACTGTGACGGTCTGCTCAGATTTCAGTAGTACCGTTTCAGGTGTTGTCGTGGTTTCAGAGGGGAGGCATATACCTTGCTACACGTATGTCGTGAACAAGGATGGTGATCATTACACAGGAGAGATAACTGACGAGGAAAAGGCTAGGCAAGGAGCGGCTCTTCTTGAACATGTACCCCTAGTTTGACTAGTTTGCCTCGGAAATAGAGTCAATATCGGCGATGGTGTAGCTCTGTGGGAATTGTTGGACTAGTTGGAATCACTCCCTCCGACGAGGCCTGGGAAATTGATTCTTTTCTTGGTATCTGGATTTGGTCCGAATTATTCTAACAGATTGATATGCACTGGAGTCGGCCAGCGGGGTCATTCAATTGACTATCTCGCCAACTTAGTTGCGAAACTTGAGGAGATGGGTGAGTGCCCGTCACCGTTGGCTTTGTGATATTCCTCGACCTAGGGATCGATCCGGGTAAGCTAGGCGATATGCTTCGGTGTTGCCGGCAACGCCTCGGGCAGGAGGAGGTGTCCCCCCTTCCATGAATTCTATGGGCGGCTTATAATCTCGGTGCCGTGTGAAGGGTCCTGTTTCGGAGAAGAACGTGTTGCGTTAGTTGTCAACGCTGATCATCGGAAGTGTCTTCTGTTACTGTATTGGTGCTTCTACCGTATCGCTCAGTCTGCTGTAGTTGTGGCAGAACTGAACGAACTCGAGAATGTTCGCAGTAGAAGGGCATGAAGTTTTGCACTGGTCCTTGCGAGCACGCCTTCTCAGTGCTCTCCGAATGGCGTTGGCGGTGAACATGGTAGGTGATCTCGCCATCACACTCTGTGATCGACAGATGGATCATACTGGGATCGCTGGCGAGGTTGAGCAGAGGAAAGAGCGGGTTCCCGGTGGCGATGCTGAGATGGCTGGTCCTGATAGTGATGCCGCGAGCATTTGTCAGTTGGGGCCGACGGCCATTGGGACAACGCGATGCTCGCTGACGGTTCGGTGATGATCGAACTCCATTCAGTCCAAATTCCCAGACAAAAGGACAGGGAGGTGCTTTGGAAGTGCTGCAGTTGATTCGATTTATGAAAGCAGAAAATGTTGTGATAACATATCTGGTGCTGAAGGTAGGCTGTTATCATCATTGCGGTTGAAGATTACAGTAGTGGTACTATAAGCCGCTCCAGTATGGCCCATCCTTGGAGAGTCGGCGGTCGATTCAATTCACTGTTAGGGTATCGGGCACTGGACCAATGCACTGTAAAGGTGTCGGACATGGGCCCAATGCACTGTGAAGGTGTCGGACATGGGCCCAATGCACTGTGAAGGTGTCGGACATGGGCCCAATGCACTGTGAAGGTGTCGGACATGGGACCAGAGCACTGTGAATGTGTCGGACATGAGACCAGAGCACTGTGAAGGTGTCGGACATGAGACCAGAGCACTGTGAAGGTGTCGGACATGGGACCAATGCACTGTGAAGGTGTCGGACATGGGACCAGAGCACTGTGAAGGTGTCGGACATGGGACCAGAGCACTGTGAAGGTGTCGGACATGAGACCAGAGCACTGTGAAGGTGTCGGACATGGGACCAATGCACTGTGAAGGTGTCGGACACGGGACCAGAGCACTGTGAAGGTGTCGGACATGGGACCAGAGCACTGTGAAGGTGTCGGACATGGGACCAGAGCACTGTGAAGGTGTCGGACATGGGACCAGAGCACTGTGAAGGTGTCGGACATGGGACCAGAGCACTGTGAAGGTGTCGGACATGGGACCAGAGCACTGTGAAGGTGTCGGACATGGGACCAATGCACTGTGAAGGTGTCGGACATGGGACCAGAGCACTGTGAAGGTGTCGGACATGGGACCAGAGCACTGTGAAGGTGTCGGGCATGGGACCAGAGCACTGTGAAGGTGTCGGACATGGGACCAATGCACTGTGAAGGTGTCGGACATGGGACCAATGCGCTATCGGAGGCTCCAGCGTCTCCTGGCTTCTAAAGGCTGGGTATGAGGTAGGGGAGACAATCACTGAAGGAGAGCCCTTTTCCTAGTCGTACGATGGAGTAGCCTGAGATTTCAATTTCATTGCTGCTTTCCCGTCACAAGGGTGAATATCGACTGAAAGTATCAAGGACCGTAGGGAGAGGACACGAGATGAAGTTCGGAGAGCCAACGTTGGTACATCAGTGTAAAGTAGAAGATTTATTGGCGCACCGAAGCGCTTGTCTGCTCCTGCTCGCCCCATTTTCATCTCACCATGGGTGATTACACGTTCACGTCCCACGGCACTGGTGATCCATCAGCTACAATCGTTGTGTTTCGATAAAGGGGGGCGGCCAGGGAAGGGTCACGACTCTGAAACTGTCACGATCATAGATGGTACAAGTTGTACCGTACAACCATCTCGTGCTGGGACAAATACATAAATATTCTGTTCTGATTGCATGGTTGGTCTTCCTGCTGGAAATATTCACAATTCTGTTGGTACCCGAACGTGGGTCTTCTTAACCTGAGTATGAGTGCTGCGACTCGCTCAAACGTAGTCTTGCCGCCAACAACGGGAAGGTCCAATTCGACAGGATTGTATGATTGCGTTCTCACGTGCATCGTGCTACCAGCATGTCCTCCAAATTTTCAGAATGGATATCCCTAGTGGCGGAGCGGCAACTGAATCTTCGTTTGACGTTGTTCAGCGGGCAGGTCTTCGTTTGGAAACCGATGCTTGATGGTATGTCGCCAATAATACTTGAGAGGGTTCCCAGGATGGATGTGTCATGTCAGGCGGCGACGGGGAGGTCTACTATGGTGTTATTGGGTCTACCGCTGTTCGACTCCGAGCGAATTCTGATCTCGCGATGGTTGAATTTTCCTGCTGTCCGGCTGGGCACGTGCAGAAAGCGGCAGCACAACTTCAGCAGTTCTTCCAATTGGAGACCGACATTGATGCACTTTATAGAGATTGGGAAACGAGGGATGAGATCTTCAGGACTGTCGTTCGCAATAAGAATCTCCGCGGGTACGCCATAGTAAGCCTTCTTGCAAGAAACCTTGGTCACAATAGGATCTTGTCTCGTCGAGAAACGCTTAGTCGTGGAGCTTGTTGTGGTTTGTCAGGTTGAGAGTGATCAAACAAGAGCCATTCGAGTGCTTGGTGTCCTTCATCACTTCGCAGAACAATAACGTGAAGCGGATAAGTCTTCTGCTCAACACTCTTCGTCAGCGTAAGAGGAGCCTGGCGATACTTCATTTGAGTTGGCATCCAGAATACGGCACACATTTGGCGACGGTGACGGCTAGCGGTGACGAAGTGTTGGAGCTGTTCCAGTTTCCCAGTCTGCAGCAGCTTGATACTGCTACGGAGGAGGACCTCCGGAAGATGGGCTTTGGGTCGGAGCAGCAGAACCACTGTCGTTCACAAGGGCGTTTCGTTTGACGACGATTATACTATCTTCACCTTTCGTCACGATGATGTTTGCACAAGTAATTTTGGGATTTTTGTATCAGATACCGCGCCCGTTATCTCCGTGCTCTGATCGATAGCCTACATGATGAAGGCACCCTTGGGAAGCTCCAAGCTCTGGATGCTTTCACGCGGGAGGAAGAGTGCCGGGAGTTCCTCACGTCCTTCGTGGGCGTGGGTCGAAAAGTCGCTGATTGTGTTGCCCTGTTCTCGATGCGAGGTGAGTTAACATGTGCCATTCGAAATCAGCAATCTTTCGGTGGGTTACACACGTTCGATGCAGGTCGGCAAATCATCCCCTGTGACGTACATGTCATTCGATTAGCCTACAGGTGAGTTTCATTTCAGCTCAAGAGTCCTTCCCAACGATTCTGAGCCGCTGATTTGTGTGAATTCTCAGGCATTACATGGGAAGCAAGAAACCTCCAACAACGGTGACGAACGCTGTACACGAAGAGATCAACAACACTCTGAGGAGGATCCTCGGGGAGTATGCTGGTTGGGCGCACAGGTAGGATTTGCATATTGAATCATATAGTTCACTCTCGTTTTCAGTATCTTATTCACAGCAGAGCTCATGGCTAACCCACACGCTGAAGCCAACAAGACTTCGGTGAAAATTGTGGTGTCCAAGAGGGGTGTCAAACGTAGCCGGCAATGAGCGTGCATTTCTTTTCGCCTATCAGTGTTGCGTTGGTGTCGAAGCTTTTACCATCAGAGCATCTGAGCTCGATGGTATATGTCCATTAATGGGACTGGATCGACCCTTTTGCCGTGAACCTCTGAGCTAAACGAGCTGCGTAGCGCCACAGTGTTCCAGTAGTGCGAGTAACTTTCTCAACACGATATAAGAAGGGTGACTGGAGAATCATAGAATCAGCGAAAGCAATTGGCGAATTCAGCATGATCTATCGCCTCTTCCCACTGGGCTTAGCTATCAAGGCATGCCAATCATCGAGTCAAAAATCAATATTTCTCTGCTGCATGGGTCGTTAACAACACCCTGATGTTGTCTACAGCATTTCTTGTGCTGACTACCAAGTGTCCGTTAGCCCCAGACTATGCGCGAGAATAGCTTAAATATAAGGACATTAAGAGTGATAGTCTCGGGTGAGGGATTACTTATGCTAGGGTATGGATTCTTCGAGTCTCGGAGATGATGCCTGTGGTCAACACACTGTGCCGAGTGCTTGTGTTCCGTGGTCGTACACAGCCCCCGCAGTCGTGTAAGCGGATCCTGCCGAGAGGAAAAGGAAGTACATTGGCAGAGGTTATCTCGCCCTGTGGACCAAACACTTTGGCAGGATGAAAGTAGACAATCTAAAAGGCTGAAACTGATCCCTCGAGAGCCAATGTGCATCGACGCGAGTCTAACTAAGCCGTGTTGTCGGCGTTGGACTTTAAACTCACACACACAGGATAAAACTTTTCCGGTGCGGTTTGAACCGTATGAACAGCACTGTCACCGAATGTCGGAGCGACATTGACACTGATATGATCGTATCACAGGGTGGCTCTAGTATTGCGGCTTCGCCGTGTGACATCAACGTCATCATACCACCAATCTCTCACTTTGACTCAACGCCGAAGGAGTGAAGTCGAAGAGAATAGCATCTTTGGATCACTCTTCGGCACAGTCGTCAGCACGAATGCAGCAATCTGTGACTTGGGTAGTTCATGTAAATGGTTAACGACGGTGATACGTATATTACTATTGTATTGTCGCAGAAGTTTCATATATATCCTCTACTACTGACACTACCACATAGCACCGTATAAGTAATTATACGAAGCAGGCATATATAAACGATGAAAAGTAAGGTTCGCCACTTCGACAGGACGAAGGATTAACGAATGGCTAAGCAATTAAGGACGACAGCGAAATACTAGCAATTATCGGAAGGCGTCGCAAACCTACTGAGAAGCCAAACTGTATAGACTGGGGAAAGGCATTTAATTGCGGACCAGTGGTAGCATCAGCATCGGGAACTGTGCTTGAGGATAATAGGGGTGTCAGTAACCAATCTTCGGTGAATGACTGAGCGTGGTCTTATGAAGAGTACTGGGTAGCCTCTTCGAAGTAATATTGCAGAGATATCAAGCTGACGCATCGGCGCTTCAGTGATGCATACTTCCTATCAATCGCCTCAGCTAAGGCATGCCCTAAAATCCTCATTCGAGACTGCCAGAGTCGGAGTATTTCCCTTCGGAGACGATCGAAACCATCGGGAGCCGCCACGGGGCTGGAAGCACCAAGAACCTCGCAAGCAATGCAGACCGCCACCAGACTGGCCTGTGTATTCAGCACAGAGAGCGGCTTAGAGACGGCGAGGATCTCCATCAAGTACTGCGCTAACCAGTACTCCCGAGGGAGGGGTCCGGCGTCGAGCACCGGGCAGTGAGCGGAGAAGGCACTTCTGATGATATTCTGAGTCGAGATAGTGTGATGTCTCAGAATACAGTAGCCTGTACCTCTGCCGTCTGGCTATAGACATCGAAGTTGAGCTCATTGAGGATGGCCGCCTCTACCGTGAAGATCTGCTTAGGAGGCAACACGTAGCCAGAGAGATGCGCGAGGAAATCCCCAACAGTGACGCCTGAAGCAGATAGATGGAACGGGAGCATCAATGAGATACCAACCTTTCTCGAGAGTGTCTTTTCCTTCAAAGGTATCCGCTGTTTTCAGTGCTATACACAGGGACGCTATTATCGCCTGAGTTCATAGTGCGACTCATATTTTTCACTCAGAGTAGAGCCAACCTGTTGGAGGTCCGCCCCACTGAGGAAAGGGGGAGAAGTGGGGGAGTGATAGTATCGGCTCTTCCGAGAGAGTTGAGACCCATACCGATCCGCAATGGCTATCGCTGCGAACACGACAGCATCGTCGAGCTGCTCGAGACACCACTGGGGGATATTCCACAGCAGGAAGCCTCACTACGTCGAGGGCATCCATAGTTTCAAGCATCCACATAAGAACAGCTTGCCGGTCGGGAAGAGACATGTTAACTCTGCTCTCAAGAGTCTCCCATCCTATTCATATTCATACAGTAACCATCCGGAAGAGCACTCAGACCTACCTCCGTTGTTTTTGATCATCTTGGACACTACTCCCGCCGTGGTGCTCCTCAAGCTGATGCCCCAGTCGCTTGGATCCGGCCCCCCATCGAGTCGTGCTAATGCGCGAGCGAGTCCCTATATGGGCGCTTGTCATCAGGTTGGCTGAATGGTGCTCACGTCGTATGCGGTTTTGCTAGGTCGCCTGCTCCTGGTCGACCACTCAGTGCTCCTCTTCATTGAATGTCGAAGCTCATCGTGGCTGCGTAGTGTACTTGACTCTGGGGCCCTACTGTAGTGACCATCCAGTGTCAAGGATCCTCGGCTGTCCATTGTACTAGCACTACTCATCAATCTACTAAATCTACGGCAACCACGACCACGACCCGGTGCTGGGGAGGTGGGCGGAAGCATACGGGATGACATACAAGCAGACTGGAGAGCATCCACCTGATCAGGACCGAGGAAACGACTGATAAGTATGTGCAACAACGAGTGGCGGTAGCTCAAGCAAGACTGCCTCGTCAAAACGACGAAAGTGAAATGGCAACACAAGGCCAGTCTGTGATGGAGAGGAGACGATGACCACACTGGTTGCATGATCGCTCCAGCTGCAGTTACTAGCCGGCCCTGATCCTTTTCTTACTGGCAGTTTCCACAACATGCCACCACCACAGAGTTAGAGTGGATCCTTCACGGGGCCGAAGGGCTGCCCTCGACCTGTGAGGGCTTCACAGGGCTGGTCTTTCCGAATATGATGCCCACAGCCTGTGGGCACGCGCCAGTCAGAGTAAACACCTAAGCTCATCACTCCTCCGTTCTCACGAGCCGAGTCATAGAGTACCAGTCAAGTGCTTCTCAGCGACTCCGACCACTGGCGCCAATACCGAGCTGGAACCGAAAGGCACATGGATGGCGTGGTCAAGGACATCAACGGGAAATGTCCTGCCGCGACAATCCGCCCGGTCCTAACCACAGAACGAAACGGTCGTCGTCTTTATGAGACGCCGGGCCGATGGGTCTACCACAGCATCGCCTTTCTTCCTCACTTCATTGTAGCAGAAGTGCATGATGAACCTAGAGGGATCCTGCGGATGCTTGACCATCTCGAGGATGTCGAGCGGTCGGCATCGCTCACGGTCGGCTCGGCAGTGCAAACAACCAACGCCGCCCTTGTATCTGTCCAGAGACTCCCCAGCATTGATGAAGCTACTCCAGACCCCGAGTCTCCGAACGATGCGAATCGCAAAGACCAAGTTGGCTGGAAAGACCTGCTGAACTGCAGCAGCTGCAAGCCGTTGGCATTGAATGCCTTCAGCACGGCAGAGTCCTTCATCATCCGCCTGAAGTTCCGCTTGTCCGTGCACAAGTCGATATCGTCGTCATGCGCTACGATGCCTCCATCTCTTAGCGCGCCGATCAGGGTCCCACCACAGGCGACATACACGTACCCAAAACGCTCAAGAATCTTTGCTGTCGTGTGGGCTACTTGGTACAGCCATAACATCTCGAGATCGGAGGTCCGTTGATGAGGCTTGGGGAAATCATAGAAAACCGTGTAGTTCTCCCAGGCTGATGACTGGCCCGAGGCAGGCGCACACATAATCTCCTCGAGGCGAGCTGGGACTCTCAGGAAGCCCTTGACAATGGAAGAAGTACTGGGAGTAGACGAATCTAACAGAGACCGCACTAGCATCAGGCATATGATCGTTGCCAAGTGTCGCACTGTCGGTTGATCCAGCGTACTGAGTGGCACTCTGCCAGACAGATCGGATCAGCTGGGGTGGACCACGCAGTTGCCATCGCAGAGATATCACGGCCACAGCAGTACAGAGGAAGGCCAAAATGGCTACGCAGGCCACGTCCAGCCGACGTGTGCATATCATGGGCATCTGAAAAGCTTGTTGGCTTTCACTTTACCGAAGACGGCGTATTCAGTAATCCAACGCAAACCGCTGTTGATGCTAGAAAGTAACAGCATCAATAGCATGCTCTCACACGCCTGACGTTCCAAGAGTAGCGAGCTGGCCGATCAGGCTGGCCATGTGCGGTTTATGACGAGACCACGGGCTTAGAGCAACTGTGATGCGCATGATTCTATTACGGAGGTCAGTCAGCGTATCTCGGCTAATTGCGACTGTGCTCAGGTCAGCCAGAAGATTCACTGCAATCGTTGCCGCCGCAATTTCGATGCCACCATCTGTGATGCCGTTGATGAACCCGCAGCAAGTCTCGACGTGGTACTCCAAATCACAGCCTTGAGTGAGGAGGCGCCTATCCCGAGCATTGACAAGAACGTGGACAAGGTCGCGCAGAGCGGCAGCGGACTTGGCCGATTCGGTAAGCAGCGAATCATGGGACTCAGGATCCCTCAGAAGCATAGCCAGACACCTCTTGGCGGAGTCGCTGACGGCCACTGAGTTATCCCACAGTCGAATCGCACAGACAACGGCGACTCGCGCTTCGACTTGAGAGAAGCTGCTACCGGAGGCAGAGGTAGAACGAAGATGAGTTGCATAGATTTGGCTCAGCTTGCTCAGGAGGTAGAACACAGACTTTTTCACAGCTGGTGATGAAGACGCAGTCAACGGGTGCAGAACCGGTCCCAATTCAGTTAGCAATCGAGACTCCCAGACCTCCGGATCGCAGCCGATGGGACGGAGGACGGCCGCTCGATGGCTGGCATTGACCGCCTCTTGGACGAGGTCCGTGTCGGCCTCCTTTAGAGAAAGGGTGAATCGATCCAGAATCTGAGGGGAGGACGATACGCTTGGAAAGCTCGTACGGCCATCGGACTTCAACCGCCCGGTCTTTCATCAACTGCGCGAGCTCGCTCTCCTTATCGGCTGCTAGCAGCAGCACGTTGGCGAGGCCTCTGGTGGCATGCTTTCGAACACTGGGCTGCTCTGAGTCCCCGACAACGGAGAGGAAACACGCAGTGCACCTGGAGACAAGCTCACTCGACACGCAAGGGTGAAGAGAGTGTCGTCGTGCAGGGGATGCCGAGTCACCTATAGAGAGCTCAGTACAGAGGAGACTATCACTCGCCTGATACCCAGGTCGGTGTGTGCTAGCTCCCAGCAAGCTTGCTCGCTAGTTCCGGGGGTCAGACGGTCTACTGGGCCTAACACGTGCTCGATGGGGGTCTGCTCTTCCTCGGGACCAGATGAAACCTAGAGCACACTCGGCCAATAGAGAACCTGCACGATATTCGCGATGGAGAGGAGACGAGCAGTAGAATCGGGAACTGTATTGCCCTGAGCTTACCTGGGCCAGCACAGCGACCGCCGTGACTCTATGACCAGGTATAGAGCGTGTTACGAACGGCAGCGCAAACTCGACAAGCTTCTGCCGAGTTGCTTGTGCCTCTCCATCGGGAGTGGATTGACAGAAAAGGAAAATCATTGAATCTGGGGGGTGAAGCCTGAGTATTGAATTGTGCTTATGAGTTGGCAATACCGATAATGTCGTTGACCTCGCCGTCTGGGTGTACTTCTTCCACATTAAGTTCATTGTCTGAGTTCGGAGGGAAGACCCTCGCATTGACGGATGCTGCCGCCTGCAAAACGGAATGTGCTAAACCCAGAAACCAGGAAGCTCGAGGGATACAATCCACTTGTATTCCCCGAGAATCCTCATGCAATTCGATTGTAACATTCATAAAATTGTAAGAATTGTCAAGTAGAACTCAGAAACATGCCTAACGATGGGTATGGGATAAGATTCCACCTGTTGATGCAGTGCTAAGGCCATCGAATCCTTGCCCACAGCCTCGAGCATCTTCATAGTGGCCTCGATAGCTCGCTTGCGTAGGTATATCGCTAACGGAAGCACAATTTCCTTCGAATATCAAGATGTTCTTTAACTTGGAGCTGAGGCGATTCGGAGCAGTAAAGTAATCAGAATTTCCGGAACGTGTCGCTTGAGGGCTCCTGTGACCACCGAGTCTTCCACCTCAAAAATCACGTACAGCGCCTCCGTGGCCGCGGTGACCATTCGATTAGGTTGCCCGTCACAGCCTGCACGGGAGCAAACCGATCACTAAGAAGACAGGTGAAAGATAAGTACTTGGGAACGAGTTGTTGAGTATGTCCGTGAGAGAGTTGAGCATTCTGAGGAGTAATGACTTCTCCTTCACCATGACCCTTATCGCATGAAGCTGCGACTGAGAGAACTCGCGTTCCCCGACTTCGAGGAGCTCTGATATAGCAGAGTCGAACTGGGTGCTCGCCAGCACCTACAATCAGGGGTCCGACTCGATCAAGTATAGAAAGGGTCTCACTTGGGTGCATGCAAGGACCTTCTGCTGAAGCACCGATCCAGAGGGGAGCTTTTCAGCGTTGTCGAACACGGTGCTGATCATCTTGGCTGCCGTATCCTTGTCAAAGCTTGACGCCCGATGAATTAGTATCAAATGCAGCGCATCAATAGTGCTCACTGCAGCTCGAAGATCGGCGTTGTGAACACCTGAACTCCTCCGCAGTTTCAGGCAGCGATTGGAATTCCGGCTGACCTTTCATGAGGTGCTGTAGGAGAGCCGGTACAGCTTCGCCAGGTAGGACGTCAGCAAGGCCGATAGCAAGCAGCTGAAATGAGACTGTTCGAGAGTACTCCGGTTGGGGGCGTTAGAATACTTGATGTAACATACAAGGTCGGCGCCGACCATGAGTGCCAGTCTCTACTTTCCTAGGCTCGGATGGCATCAACTCGTCGACTCGATCATGACTCTGCTCGTTACGCTCTAGGAGGAGTCTCATGGCTTCTCGTGACGCGCGTCGGACGGCCCGACTGCTGTCCCCAACGTGTGGCAGTACAAGACCAATGCATTCGCACCACTCGCCTAGCTGAGAGGAGAGCAGAAATCATTTTACGAGCCCGGATGTTCCACGTCGCAATCTGACCTCGCGACGTCTGCCTGGAAGTAGCACTGGTGCGTTCTCGCACAGTACAAGGCTGAGCCTGGCGCACGCCCATCTGAGAGCTTCTACTGGTCCAGACCCTCCAGCTGAGTGAACTGCCTGCATGAGGCGGCTAACGCCTAGCCAAGTCCGAGCGTGGGAGAGCAGGGCTGCAACGACGACCTCACAGCACTCAACGATGCGGGCCTACGAAGGACCAACGGGAAACATCTTTTGGGAGTAGGAGGACACCTCAGGCTCAGGGCCTGAATTCCCCGAGGTCCACTCATCGGCAAATAGCTGGCCGATCTCTTCCAGGTTGCTAGTGCCAAGAGCAGCCACGGCTGAGGGTGGTGGCACCGCGGATTCTGGGAGGGACATCACCAGCACTTGAAGGGCGGTCTCGAGAATCTGTCGCGACTAGGTCAAGCACTTCCGCGATCTGGCGCCGGCTACTTGGGCGAATATCCTCGGCTGTAAATCCAGAGGCAGGGCTATAAGGGAGCCTATACACTGTAGCACATCACAGAGCAGCATTCCCATCGAGTGGCCTTCTCCACGATGAGGCCTCGATGAAGTTTCTAGTTTCCAAGCGGCAGAGGAAACAGCAGAGTTAGACATAACGGGCTGGAGGAGGAAAGGTAGGAGAGCCACAACTAGCTCATCCCGTAAGAGGGCTAGGGACGGGTCGATCTCGAGCTGTGGATCTCCCTCGACATCCGAGCGCATAAGCCCATCAGCCGTCAACTTGATTCCTCGTATGGCAGCCGCAAGCGGGGCGGCTTTCCTCTCCTCTTTCAGTGTGGTGAGAAGAGGTTCCAGGAAGAAGGCTCGTAGACGGCGTTGGAGCACTCTTGGAGACGGTGCTAGCATTGCGCAGTAACCTAGCGCCGCGTTCACTGTAGCTCGTATCCATTCCCCTTGCTGAAGCATCTCGGTATTGTCAAAGAGTGAGAATGCACTAGGACGGCGAGTGGCAGCCTGGCTGGTCCCTGCACGCCTCATTAGATCTGACGAATAGCGTGTCATCAACTCAGTTGATCCAACCGTGCCGCGAGACCTGTAACATGGTCGAAGTGGACACCCGCTAGACGGCCAAGTGCTTTGGCCAGCCCACGCCTTCCCTGTGGACGTGCCAACAACACGGCTGATGCGGCCTTCACCTGCAGTCACGACTGGTCTAAAGATGTTAATGTTTGGCGCACCTCATGGGAACTACTAGAGCTTGTCGTGGTCAGCAGTAGCCACTTGTCCACGTACTCGGCCATCTTGACAATACTCGGGACATGCGATGCGGCGACACCAAGAAGGACGAAGACCGTCCCAGTGGTAGCGTCTAACGCCTAGAGCATGCAAGGGTCGGAGTGATTCGCGATCGCCCTCCGCTACCGCTGCTTTGTCAACGGAGCTACTAGTAGAAGACGGGAACCCAAGCTTGTCCTCGGTCGCATCAAGACTCAGGGCTGAAGTAAACATACCCGAGCGAGCGGAACGGTGAGTGTTCAAGTAGTCTTACCAGGATCATCGTCGGAAGGACCCGGCGGTGTTGGCTCATCTTGCTCGACAGGAGTTGGCACCGTAGCCAGACTTGCGAGGTGCGGCAGAAGGCTTTCAGCTATATAAGCGCAGATTGCCTGAATAAGAGCAGGGCAGGAGCAGCTTGCTGGAGATTGAGATGCTATTAGAGCATTGCTCTACCTCAGCGTACACGGCTTCATCATCTGGCTTAGAATTAGCCGCAATACGACTGAGGAAAAGTTGCAATTCATCAGCCGACGATCGGGAGCCTGACAGAGATGCGTTGCGGAAGGTTGATATATGTGACGAGGGCACTGGCTCTCACCGTCTTCTAACTCCTTGAGTCTCGAGAAAGGAGATTCCCACATCATCTTGAGATCGGCGTGAATGGAGCCAGCAAGAAAACGAAGGGCACTAACGATATTGCGACGCGCCGAGGTATCTTGCGGCACACTTCGGTCCAGCTCATCAACTTCACATAAACCTGAATGACCAAACGGAAGATTCGCAGCTGCTGGAGAGCAGTCGTTGCCTGCCTTCATCCGCCAGAGAAGAGAGCAGCCACGCTAAGAGGTGGCAACCTTTCTCCACTCCCAATGGGGTCACCAGATCCCGAGAGCATGAAGTAACTAGTCGAATCATGACCAGACACACTTTATCCAGCTGATGGGCTCGATGGCATGAACCCGAGAGTAGACAAGTCATTAGTCTATCGTATAGCACAGCCGCTGCGTGGAAGCACCGCTGATCGGAGTCGCTCGAAGCTGCTTGCTGCAGGAGCACTTCGAGGGCTCTTTTGCGTACTCTCCGCCAGTTAACAGCCATGCCATCTCGATCTCGTCGCGGCCAGTCGTGCGGAGCGGTAGCTCCTGCTGGAGAGAAGCGCTTCATGAAGCGCTGGCCAGCAGTCAAGGTAACCTCCTTCTCGCAATCGGCGTCGGTAAGGCACAGCAAAGACAAGAGGTAATCGTAGAGGCCTGGGAGGGGTGCCATTCTGACACCCATGACCGATAAGACCTCGATCAAGCATAGGGCTTCGACCGGCATCGTGGTGCAATAGGGAGATACAGGCGGAGTTGTCTCACGGCACAGCAGGTCTAGCGCCGGGTTCAACAGCGATGTGGCAAGGCCGGATTCGGCACAAGCCCGTAAACACAGTAAAGCGACGCATCTATCGATGGTTGAATGTGGCCGTGACGGTTCCGCTAATCCTTTTTTATCCAACAGATACGACATGCATTGCTCACCACCTAAGGCCACCCATGTGTTGAGCATTTCTCGCACCACCGCTGGAGAATCTGCGCCAGGCGCTATCGTGGCGCCAGAGAGCACTGTCAGAGGTCGGTTGTTTTGTATCAAAGCCACCAGTAGATCTTGGAGTTCTAAGAGGCTTTCCCGCTCAGCCAGCACCTTCCCGCTAGCTGCCAATACCCGAATGCCAGACAGCACTGGGGCGATCTGGGCGTTGGTGAGGATCCCTTTCGGAGGTGTTATTTTCAACAGGGAGGCCAACCAAGTCAGGCACGCCCTTTGTATAACTATGACGCTGCCCACCACGGCAGTTGGCGAGCGGTCTAACAGAAGCAGCAGTAGTCTGCTAGCTGCTTCTAACTTGCTCGAGGTTTCTATGGCGTCGACTTTCAGCGCGTTGCTAAGCGTGCCAGACTCGACGTCATGAGTGATTCGTCCCATAAGCCTGTCAAATGCTGCTTTAACAACTTTGAAGGCTACGGGGTCCTCCTGAGGGGTAATGATATGGTAAATCATCCCTGAGGTAAATGCTCATATTCCGACACGTAAAGAATTTTCGATATCCCGAGCAAGTTCGAGGGGCAAAGAAGCTTCGATTGGGCGACGCCTTCCATTTAAGAACTGAGGTGACGACCAAAGGGTCGGTTCGCGTCTTACATGCAGCCATTGGCAATCACTAACTTTTTTAGCGAATTCCGCATCTGAGGGTGTCACCACTCTCTTGCATACGCTCGCTATTAGTGTTGGCACGTGGCGAGTCGATGAGTCTGAGAGAAGGACGCGTGAGTGTATATGGCTGTGATTTCACGATGCGTGTTGGAAACGGAGGACACCTCGGGTTCAGCCTACCTAGTTCATCTGTTATACGCATGATCTCAGTAGCGTGAAGATGTTTGAACGTCTGGTCTGCCTCAGTAGCACAATTGTCACACATTTCCACCAACGTTTCGACATAGACGTTGGCCTTGGTACCACTGACCGTATCTGCTCTGATAGAGTGGTTTGCCACAGTTTGTGATTCTTAAGTACCCTTTGTTGTGCGTAGTCGTGTGCGCACAGTATCTTGCGCAGTACTGATCGATTATCCATAGCTGTTCGGTATTGCACGCACGCACAGGTGGTACATATGTTATACCCCACTCTAAGTGGACTAGCGTTGCTAGTGAGCTTGACGGTACACACATTGCTACATCTGGTGCCCAGACCCAGGACCAACATGCCGTTCAAGCTCGAATCTGTATTGGAACCCTATTCTGGTGGTGAAAACGACTTCGCTCTTTGGCTGCAGGAGTTCGAGACGGTGGCCGAGGCTTCTAAGTGGACTATTAAGCAAAAGTCACAATATATCGTACTTTTTATGAAGGGCTCGGCCAAAGAGATCGCTAGGCAAGCCCTGGAGGAAGTTGAGGGCGATCCAGCTGGTGCCTATGCTCATGTGGTTAGGGCCCTGGATAGAGCGTACTCGCTCAAAACTCACGAGGCGTGGAAGCGTCTGACTCGCCGTGAGTGGCACAAGGAAGATAGTGTTGATGGTGTATTAGCTGAATTCCGCCGCTACCTTAGAGTGCTAGGGGTTACTACCACAGTGGCTGCTGAGAACATCCTTCGTGAAAGCCTGATTGCCACCCTGCCCGAAGACGTGCAGAAGGCCATCCGGGTGTTCGAGGAGGATGGGCGCCAGTTGCCTTTGGCTGATGTTGTTGCTAAGGCTCGAGCTCAGCTGAAGACTTACTCTGGTGAGAAGAAGCTTGCTGCGGGTGCTGTCACTGGTGGTCAATACTGTTATATCTGTAAGGCAACCGGCCATATTGCTGCAGAGTGTCGAGAGCGCGGAGCGACACGTCCTACCTCGAAGCCCAAAGGCAAGGGAAAGGGCAAAGGACCCCGATGCTATGCTTGTCAAAAGTATGGTCACATTGCAAGGGATTGCAAAAACAAACAGAGCAAGGCCGGTGCTGCTATTGAGAAGGATTTTGTGCAGGCAGAGCAGCCGATGGGCGGGGTTGTTCTGCATATGTAAAACGCCCACACTTACTCTGTAAGTTCAACGGTCATGAACATGCCGTTGATGTTGACACAGGGGCTGACTATTCATTAGTATCATCCAAGTTTGTTTCATCTTTGGGTCTTACAGTTCATCACGAGGTTTCCCCTGTACGGCTCAAAATGATGGATGCGGTTGGTGTCCTAACGACAACAGGTCAGGTGGATCTTCCGGTTATGTATCTAGCTAAAGATGGATGGGTTAAGGTGGTTCATACTTGTTATGTTGTTGATAAAATGGTATTTGGGTCTCTAGTACTGGGAGCTGATTTTGCGTCTCTCTACTGCCAGGGTATGACCTGGGATGAAGGTGGCCGCATAGCGGTCACTGCTGCCGCTGCTCGTGGCATCGACGAAGATGTACAGGCGTACAACTTGCCAGACATTCCAGGAGTACGCGTGCTAGAATACCCAAATGGCACCGTTGAGATTATCAGCATCGACTTTGTACTCTCTAAACGTTCCGATGAACCACAGTTTACTTGCCGATGGATATGGCGTGGAGGTGACCCTCCTGGTACGTTCTACAAGGCTAACAGAGGTGACTACAACCCGAAACTCACCGCACAAGAGGAGCTTAACTTGCGTGCTGAGACTGATAAGTTAATAACTAACGGCTGGGTGAAACCTTATGCTGGCAGGGTTCGTAATATTCTCCCATGGGTACTAGTGGCTCAACCCCATAAGCCTTCTACTCCACTCCGTATGTGCTTAGATTTTAGAGCTCTCAATAAGCACCTGGTGAGTGAGCCAGTACGGGACATCGTAAACTGTGTTGATACCTTACATCAGTGGCGTTCGGTTCGGCGTGGTTATACTCTCGATGTCATTAAATGCTATTATTGTATACGCATGTGTGAGAGTCTGTGGCCATATCTGTGTGTCATGATTAACGGTGAGATCTTCACCATGGTGGTTATGGGATTCGGAGTATGTATTGCGCCGAAGGTAGCCACGTCGGCCATCAGATGGTTGCTGATGAAAGTCCCCTACCCAATTTCATCATACCTCGACGATGTGGTCATCGAGGAGTCTGACCCTAATGTGGTTATCGCTGTGAATCAAAATGGACAGCTTCTCGAAGATCCACCATGTGTGACGGCTGTTCGAGACGCATTGGGTAATGGGCGTATGTATTGCAAGCCCACGATTATCATTGGGGCTAATAACAGTCGTGTGCTTGGGCTGAGTCTCCATAACGATGGTGGTGAGATATCATGGGCTCGTAGAGAGGATCTGTCTCTAGAGATCAATCTTGATGGAGATGAGGTGGTTACCAAAAGAGAACTGGCTGGTTGGTGTGGTAAGTTGACTGCCTTGGTCCCAGTAGCAAGCTGGTTACGACCTCATGTAAGTATGCTATTACGAGTGATCAGTGCTTTAGCTTGGGATAAACCGGTGGATGCGGTTTACCTGGATCTTGCTCACTATATTCAACAGAAGTTCAACTCTGAAGGGGATCCAGCTCGCGGCATATGGTACTGTCCCCGCCCAAGTGATGCCAAGGCATGGCATATTCATGCTGATGCGAGTTCAGTGGCTATGGGAGCTACTCTTTCCTACGAGCGTGACGATGGAAAGATCGTGCTTGTCCGTGATGCTGCTTGGCTACTAGATCGGCGTGGTGTTCTGCGGCACATTAATGTGACTGAACTGTGTGCCGCAACCCGAGCATTAGCTTGGGCAGCCCCGTTTATCGCGGGAGCGGTTTATCTACATGTTGATAATGAATGCGTTAGGAGTTGGATAGAGCGTTATCAAAGTGGCCAAACGGTGAAACGTGGAGGCTTATCGACTACCATTGTAGGCCGTCGTCTTCAAGCCATTGTTGATATCACTGAGCCGTTCAAGTCCTTCACTGTATGCCGTGTTGCATCTGATCAAAATCCTAGTGATATCCTAAGTAGATTAGACAGTAAATATACCTCTCTTATCGACTCTATTTGCTATGATAATAATAGCATGGATATTGAGGCCGACCTGTCATTGTGCGCTGGTGCTGCCATCAATGAGCCTTTGTTGAACGATGAGATGTTCTTGAACCTAGGTGAAGTCGTTGAAGGGCAATATGATGATGATGAGCTGTTCAAGGCCAGGCGGGCCTTGAAACATGGTCGGTTGTTACCTGAAGATGTTGAGCTAGACTTACAACAAGTCTACCGAGAACTCGAGATCGATGAGTATGACATCCTACGGCGGCGGTACATTGCTCCATACCAGGGTAAGGAAGTATGTGTTCCTGTTATTCCCGAGGGTATGAGAGTAGAGCTCATTCATTCAGTACATGGATTGTTGTGCCATGTGGGCCAGCGGCGAACCTTTGAGGCTATTACTAGTATAGCGTGGTTTCCTGGTATCATTGACCAAACCGCCGCGTGGTTGCAGAAATGTGATATCTGCAACAGGCGTACTCAGCCACTCATCATCAAACATGATATAAGTCTATTCAGCTCATCTGTCCTCTCTGAAGCTGAGCCATTCTCGGTTGTGAGTGCTGATATTGTTTACTTGCCCAAGGCGTACCTGAGTCAACAATGCGCTGTCTGTCGGTTTGCCTGTCTCATCGAGCTGGAGGGCGAGGACGCTGATCATATTCGTGATGCGTTTGAGGCATCCTGGCGGATTCTTGGCAAAAGACCGAAGATTCTACTGACCGACAACCAGACCGGTTTTCTGAGTTGTGACTTACCTGGAGTGTCCCGTGTCTTTACGGCGCCTAGGTCAAGTCAGTCGAACGGTATGGTGGAGTCTCTGCACCGCACGGTGCGTATGTGGACAAGGTCGGTCATGGCGGATGACAATGAGCTCGATATCGCGTCGGCGGTTGCCAAGGTCATGAGAGCTTACAATAACACGGTCCACAGTGTTACCCAGCGTATTCCTGCTGAGATGATGAAACTCGAGTCTACCGACGTTGAATGGCAGCGATTGATTGCCAAGTGCGTCGCTGATGCTGAGAGAAAGCTCGAGTCGTGTACATATCATGAATTATTCCCTGGCGCCATAGTGAGGATGCGTCAAGTGAATAAGTATGATAAGATTATTACTAAGACTATGGATATGCCATTCAGCGAGAAGCGATGGAGAGTCCTGGGATTCATCAGCAGCTCGCGTGGTTTGGTGACGACTTCTCCTAACGATGATTACGGCCTATTTCGAAAGGCTAAGATTATTTGTGATAAAGAAGTCAAAGTTGTCCATGTTTCGAGACTGACTCACTGCAAGCCTGGTGAAGTTGATGTGCAGGACCTGAGGCGAGCCATGCGCCGCATGACTCGTGATAGTCCGCAGTGAGTACGTGATAGCTGGTTTGTCCTAGTTATTCGCTTAATTTTATAGTTCTTCATTCTGTGGCAGGAGGGCGAATGCTCTGATAGAGTGGTTTGCCACAGTTTGTGATTCTTAAGTACCCTTTGTTGTGCGTAGTCGTGTGCGCACAGTATCTTGCGCAGTACTGATCGATTATCCATAGCTGTTCGGTATTGCACGCACGCACAGGTGGTACATATGTTATACCCCACTCTAAGTGGACTAGCGTTGCTAGTGAGCTTGACGGTACACACATTGCTACAGTATCGGCTCGGCTGAAGATCTCAACTAGGACGCAATCGAGATCAATACGAGCTAGCCGCGACAGCACCGAGGCACAGGAGCGTAGTAGTGCCTCCTCTGAATTGTTGGAGATCTCGTTGATGATAGTCCCCACTAGATCAACAATGCTCTCCTTCATGAGCTTATCTGGTTCGGCTTCTAGTGCCGGCAACACCACCTCAGAGACTACAACGAATACCCTGCTCTTGTGCGCCGGACCACTGACTCGGCATTGACTGCGATCCACATAGCAGAAGCAAGCGTTCAGGACACGTTGTCCGTCCCGTTTTCGGCACATATCGCCAATTGCTGCGTAAATCGCTGTCACGACTTCAACGTCTGCTCCTTTAGTCGGATCTATATCTTGGAGGCAGTCTAGGAGACAGAATAGGAGGGGTTGCAGATCTCCGGATTGCTCGGGAACCAATGTGTTCATGCTAGACTCGATACATTCTGCTGTCTTAGTCCCATCGCGATTGATTTTCTTGTTGCGCTGCACCGTCCGGGTCATTGAAGACACTGCAAAGGTTCATCACGACCCGTGAGCCGTTTTTGTGTGTAATACACCCACGACGATTTCGATGGGTACAAAGAAGTCGTTGATTCACACAGACACACAACATGACAAAACAGAAGTTCTCGAAACAGTTAGTTCGAGCAAAAGCCATGCTGCACTGATGCTAACATTCTGTTACCACTCCAGATGACCTGGACAAGATCAATAGATACCCACCGTATCCCGTAGCCCCATGATGAGTAAAGACAATCCAATTGACTGTCAATTATTGACACAGTCACTAGCGAGATCCTGAAGTTCGAAGTTTGACCAATATATCCACTTCGCAACCATCACAACTTGTGCAGAGACGATGCAGAAATGATCAACCTAAAAATCAACAACAAGGAGTAGGTATCACCCCGAGGTTACACGACAGTTCCTTCCTTCCCTCTGGCGCATCCCCTAGTGCTCTACCTACGATTCATCATATCACAAATTGAATCCGTGATATGACGAGTCTCAGTGATTCACTGGTCGGTGGATTTCTGTCAACGCAAATCGCGTTGAGTGATATCAGAGTTGAGATATAACGAAGCACCAACAAGCAAGACGAGGGGAAGCCGGCTACTTGTCAAGTAGCCTGTAGTAGCCAAGTAGTACTTGATTTACTTAACAAACGCCATCGTAATACATCAACGATCATAGTTGAATCTTATCTCGTACATGGAATTCCCATGACAATCAGGGGCGTACGAGTCATCCCACTACTCGCGAGAAAACTCCTCGAGTTCCCCAAGAGTGTAGTCCTCTGGCGTCCAACGTTCTTCTTCATGCCCTTCGTACATCTGCTGCAGCATTCGCAACTCGATGTGGCTTAAATACATAAGGCTTGACGGGAATCGTAACGCCACCATGGTAGTTGGTCTCGGTCATGCCGTCACTCCCATCATTAGCAAGCATGTTATGCTTGCTATTTATTAACATTTATTAAATGTTCAATCGAAGACATCGCGACTTGTAAAGCGCGAGTTCGGCTCGTGTTTGTAAAATTCACACCACAGCGAGCGACAGGGAAGCAGCGGTGCAGATTTGAACTACAGGTGAAGCATCCATTATGTTAAAGTAGAACTAGTGGAGCGGGGCACCGCTAGTAGCTTGCTGAACAAAGTTTGGTTGGTAGAGGCCCTCTACTAGAGGGTATGTACTGGTGGAATGAACTCAAAGGCTTGGAGTTGAGCTTCTTAGGTTTGTAGGCGCTGCGCGATACGTTTGGAAGCACCTCGAGGACCATGTGAAACTGCGACTCGCAGAGCAATGTCATGTGAGATTCATAATTAATGAAACATGTTATGTTCAACATGTACGCCTATACGGCTTATATCATGTTTAACATGATCTAATCCGTTACGGATAGCGATGATCCGCATTGTGACATTTTTGGAAGCAATTGAAGAATCGAACGAATAGGAAGATATCATGGGTTAAACACGATACCGCATAGTCCGCGAGGAACAATATTATTGTAAAGGAAGCCTGTAGTGTGTGCGGCAGACTACGAGCTACCTTCACTTCAACCTACCTGAAATCTCTGCAGTAGGGTTGCAAGTCGTGTCAAGTATGAAAAAATGAACTACCAAAAGCATCGAGTACGTATCGACTTGAGTAGGTAGGGTGTTCTCAGGACTATATGACCTCATTTAGATCTCTAGCCTCGCTACATCTTGCGTTCTTAGTCAAATTCGGCGGCTGCCGCGAAAAACGGCAAATCTGCGAGAATGGATTTACTCAGGGTACAGCGCTTTACACATGTTGTGTTGCTCCTTGTGATCCTCCTACGTCCTTGTGTTCCTCCCAGTTGCTGATAGTATTGAATCATCACACCTTATCAGCATTTCCTCCTCATCACTGTGACACTGTGACTGTGTGGCGCCGAACTTCCGAGTTGCGCAGTGTGGTTGAAGATTACACCGTAGTGCGAGGATTTTCCTATCCCATAGCTTGAGCGTGCCTAGTTAGTATCAGCTCACGTTTTCTTCGGTAGAGTACTATCTGCGCAGATTGCTTTATCCAATGTTTTTCGTTCGCGCTGTGACTCTGTTGCTCGCTTTTTGTGCGATGCAGGCAGAAGCCGGCAAGCGTCTTCAAGCCCGAATTCTTGTACAGAATCATGATTCATCAGAACCGGAAGGATTCATCGTCGAAGCTTACGAAGACTGGGCCCCTCACGGGTAGTAGTTTAGTCTAGTGTGGTTACTCATCGCTCGTCATTGCCTTCACGACAGGTACAAACGCTTCAAGGAGTTGCTTTCTGATCACTACTTCGATGGAGCTCGTTTCTTCAGAGTTATCCAGGAATTGTAAGCCCCAATCAGCATTGCTCAGCTTGCCGAGCATCGACCCGCTGTTTACCCTCTCAGTGTTGCACAGTGGGGACTGCCGGCTGACCCCGCCGATGTGGACAAGTTTGGAGCCATCCCAGATGACAAGGTTATTGGGCACAATGACAAGGGCACTATATCGTTCGCTGCGACTGCCATGAAGAACTCACGAACCACGCAGTTATTTATCAACGTAGGAATCCCTGCGAATTTTCACGTTGTGTTATTGAGTGGCTTGTTCATTCAGCTGAATGACAACGGCTTCCTAGATGGGATGGGGTTCTCGCCAGTGGCGAAGGTTGTTGAAGGCATGGATGTGGTAGAGCGTATCAATTCCGAGTACGGCGACCACCCCAATCAAGGTGCGTAGTCTGGTCTTATACTGGCGGCTTACATGAGTTCATCCCAGGGTACGTTCGTGTCCAAGGCGAGTCATATCTCGCTAAGGAGTACCCGAACTTGAGCAAAATCGTGAAGACGGAGATTCTGAGGGAGGACGAGGAAGAGAATGTAATAGCTCGTTTGAAGGGGTTTGGGCTCATTGGAC